>NW_014569747.1:80906-249565 GCF_001313835.1 Polistes canadensis | reverse complement strand
AAATGCCAGTGAATGCAATACTGTAAATTGTGCATCTTTGCAATTTCTTTGAAAAGTTTCGGTAAATATTTTTTATACTTTTAGCAAATAGATTTTAATGATTTTTATATTAAATTAAAGTGCACACTCTTGGCTACACGTAGAGTACATTTTCGCAATATAAATCAATCTGCAAAGGTTCATAAAATGGCAAAGAATGCGATGCTGCAAAGTGTGCATCTTTGCCATTTCTTTGAAAAGTTTCGGTAAATATTTTTAATACTTTTAGCAAATGGATTTTAATGATTTTTATATTAAATTAAAGTGCACTCTTTTGGCACTTACTGAATATATAAATTACTTTCGAAGATATTTAAATTATAATAATAATCATTCAGACCCCAACTATGTATAGAAAAATTATAATTCAAAAATAAAAATAATTTCTTTCATTGTAGATTAGAATTGGCGATTTTGGGAAAAGACAATGTGGATTAGACGAGATGTTCGATTGACAAGATGACTATGATGAAAACAATTGGCTCGTCTTCCTGGCTTATACGATCCTATAAGAGAAGCAGATTCAAGGAAGACTGGCCGTTATTATTATTTCTATTGTTAGCATATGCTTCGGAAAGTTGCACGGCTCGTAACAATCCACCACGCTTTCTCATCGACGGACAGCCAGAAATTGTTCTGAGATTGAAAGAAGGTCCAGAAACACCAATTGGTACGTAGAAATGCGTTCGATTCGATCGACTTATTTTCGCGTGCTTTAAACGACTACCTAGACTCATTCTCTTGCTACATATTTACCTTCGTTCACGCTTCATAAACTTCTCTTGACTAATTTGGAGCACTGTCTTTTGAACGGTGCTACTTCCTTTCTTCTTCTTCTTCTATTTCTAATACTTCCTGGCTATTGTGTTTCTCGTGACATTTAAATCATTGATGCGTAATGAAAAACATATAGTCATACCTATCATACGCCCCTAAATAGATTTTAAATGAACAATATTAACTCTTTGAAGATAACTCGCAATGCAATTTGTTGAACCATTATATTGAACCTATTCTGACAATAAGAATATGTCAACCAATTAAACGTATCTAAATAAATATATAAATAACAAACAAATGAATTTGTTAGTTGATTATTTTTTTATAAAATAGCACATGTTAAATTAATTGAATAAAAATTAAATTTAATTAAACTGGGTATGTAATTAAATAGGGAATTACATGAAATAACCGATATGTCGTGACGAAGGAATAAGATTTCACAAAATCGACCAGAGTGTTTCGAGCTTCCTACGAATTTCAATTACTCCTACGAACGATCAAGACCCGCATCATTTCGTAATTCGTGCCAAATGACTTCTGTTGCAGGCAGCTTAATTTATAGACTACGCGGTGTCGATCCTGACGGTGACAGTCTGACGTTTGACGTCAGGGATCAACCTGGAAGCGAAGTAATTCGACTTGAGAATTTCGGTCTTAACGAAGCTAATATATATCTCAACAAATTGCTAGACAGAGAGGTAAGTTTACGATGCTAACACATTTACGTTTTCAATCCTTTTCATACGATTGATCATTTTTTTTAACAAAATATCTCATAATAATTTCAATTGCGCGACTAAAAAACAAACCAAATTTCTCTAGATTTCTATTTCCGGTTAGATATTTTCTTTAAAAATTTTTCGAAAAAAAATTAGTATTGTGTAAGGTACGAGACAATACTCGGAGAAATATCATAGCGGTTGTTATAAAAGGACAAAAAAAAAATGATCTATAATTTGCGCGTCTTGCACGAATGCTTCTCGGACCGATTTTACTGACTTCGATTCGAGTGTATTATCGGAGCTTGTTAAAGGATTCGATGAGACGTGAGAAAGAGCGATGAGATGACTTTGAATTTAAAATCGATTTATAATCTGTTAGATGTGCTCGTTTCAATGATAATCGATTATTAAATCGATTCAAAGAGAAATATAAAAACACCTTATAATTTGTCGATCAGGTTAGAGATGAATACGCTTTGGTGCTAACTCTGACAGATGGAAAGCTAGGAGAAGGAAATTTTATCACCCAAAGTTTGTTGCTATTAGTGGAAGATATAAACGACAATGTGCCAATTTTTCGACCTCATCCAACATCTTTGACAATACGGGAAGATTCCGGACCAGGTATATTAACAACCGTGGAAGCAACCGATGCGGACGAAGGTGCCCATGGACAGGTCGTTTATTATCTTCAAGAATTAGATGGAGACAATGATATTTTTGGGATATCAACTATCAATGGAAAAGGAATTGTGCGATTGCTTGGTCAATTGGATTACGAAAGGAAATATTTATATCAGCTGAGAGTTTTGGCGGTGGATCGTGCGATTAACGAAAAAGTTAGTAAAACTTCGTTAACTTTATCAATGAACGTTTTATTTTTTTTTAAACGTATGTCTATCAGTGTCCTTGAAAAGTTCAACGTGGGTTCAAGATCCTCTTCTGTGAGAATTGGAATATTATCTAATACCGCGTAGATAATACCCCTATAATTTTGCTAAAACGTTTATAGTATTCGTGTGTAAGTACCACCATGCAACAGGTAGAAGAAAATTATTGTAGGAAATTGATTTATAATACCATCTCTTTCGATGCGACTTACTCATTTTCTTTATCTTTAGAATTTGTGTATAGACATTAATAATTATTTCAGGTAAACACAGGAACGACAGCTATTTTAGTTAAGGTACAGGACGTCGAGGATCAACCACCCGAATTCATATCCATGACACCGGTTGCTAGAATCAGCGAGAATGCCAGGATCGGCACATCCGTTTTACAAGGTTAGCTCCGGTAGACCGTAGCGGAATAATGAAAATGTTTTTCATCTACCTTTCGATTTTAACATTTCTCCGATAATATCAATAATTAATACGATGAATTATTAATTTCATTGCATATGATTTAATGTTGCAACAGAAGTATTATATAAAAGATTAACATAATATTGTAATTAAATTTACAAATTCAATATAAGTATATTAATTTTGTTAATTGTTTAGTTCGTGCTGCTGATGGAGATAAAGGAATCAATAATAAAGTTACCTACAGTATCACTCAAGGACCAAGATATCTTTTCGACATAGATGCCACTTCTGGTCTGGTTTTTACAAGAGCTCAACTCGATAGAGAATCCGAAGAGAATATCGAAGGTACGTTCGTTTTGGAAATAACAGTGAAGGAAGTCTCAAGGATAATTCCACCACCGTCGGTATCGACGGAGGTAACAGTGATTTTGACTGATGTTAACGACGAAACACCAACCTTTCGAAGCTCGTATTACCGAGCTGAGATAAGCGAGAATTCACCACAAAATACTCCGGTCAATTTTATTGGCGATGCTATACCTGAAGTTTATGATCACGACTTGGTAAGTAAGAGAAATTTCAATTAATGAAAAATAAAGTTACGACTAAAATTATTCTTTATATTTGGAATTTAAAATAAATTTTATATTAGGGAACAAATGGCACGTTTCAAATGTTCATTGAAGGAGATAATGGTATATTCGATGTAACACCTTCGAAAGGTATTAACGAGGCACCGTTTATAATTAGAGTAAAAAATTCAAACGAGCTTGATTTCGAAAAAAGATCAGGTATTAAAAGAACATAAATATCTATAATTAAATACATGATAATTCACTGCTATTTCTTCGATACTAATATTGTTAATAATTGCAATTTATTCATATTATTTTTACCTTAAAAATTATTTCGGTAATCTGAATTACTAAATATTTAATTATTTTTTTAAAGTGGTTAATTTTACTCTGGTCGCCAAAGAAATCGTATCGTATGCCCCTAAATATAGTGCTGTGCCAGTGACAATTTTCATAACTGATCAAAATGACAATTATCCTGAATTTACAAAAAATATTTACGAAGTCTTCATCGAAGAAAATTGTCCAGTTGGCAGTACGGTTGCATGGGTTCAAGCTTTGGATGAAGACAGTGGGGCTTTCGGGTCACATGGGATTAGATATACAAATTTAGGCGGTAGTATTGCGCACGCGTAAGTAAATATTTGAGAAAAAAATTATACAAAATTTAAAAAAAAATTATAATTTAGTGATGAAATTTAACAGGGAACTTGGACATGAAAGAAGTAGAACTATGTTTGATTTAGTTGGACGTTTCGTCCCTTTATTGGGACTTCTTCAGCAACTTAATCTTTACAGTTCAGCGTCTTTTTTCATTAAGTAGACATACATTTTTCTTTTTATTATTAATATTCAAAACACAAAACATCTAAACTTCGTTAAATTGATCGTTATTATTTAAGTTTTGTTGAGGAACTTAAATAATAACGATCAATTTAACGAAGTTTAGATGTTTTGTGTTTTGAATATTAATAATAAAAAGAAAAATGTATGTCTACTTAATGAAAAAAGACGCTGAACTGTAAAGATTAAGTTGCTGAAGAAGTCCCAATAAAGGGACGAAACGTCCAACTAAATCAAACATAGTTCTACTTCTTTCATGTCCAAGTTCCCTGTTAAATTTCATCATTAAAAATTGTAATTTTTGGACGAGAGAAATACTAAATAAATTATAATTTAGTTTCAATATAAAAATCTATCGTTCGACTTTAGATTGATATTAGATCCAATAAGTGGAGTGATTACAGTTAAGCAAACTGGGCCCAGTTTTGATCGGGAATTAGTTTCTCGACATTATTTAACAATTGAAGCAAGAGATGATCTCGGAAAGGGTAATCGTAATACTGCTCAATTGATTGTTAATATCAACGATGTAAACGACAATGCACCAGTTTTCTTACTAAACAAGTACGAGGCTGTACTTTTAGAAAATGAAGATCATTTTGAAGCTCCATTGGTCGTAGAAGCTTACGACATAGATTTAAATGGTTAGATTAATAATAACATAAAATTAATCATCAATAAATATTGTATTATAGAATTAACCTAATAAACTTTATTTTCATTGATTACTGCAGGTACGAAGAACAGCGACATAATTTATGCTTTGATATCCAGTGAATTTTCGAAGAACTTTACGATAGATTCGAAACGTGGTATAATAAGTCTGGTCAGTCCATTAGACTTCGAAGCGTTGCCTATTAATCAAGGCCACATGGAAACGTCAGTGAGGCACTTGAAATTAACGGTGAGAGCTCGAGACATGGGAACCCCTAGTTTGAGTTCTGACGCACCTGTTATTATTTATCTCAAGGACGTTAATGACAATCCACCTATATTCGAGAGGGCATTGTATAAAAGAAGTATACCGGAAGATTTGGAAGGTGGAACTAGCGTTTTACAGGCAAGCGATTATTTTTGCGAAATTTTACATATAAATACATTGTTTCAAATAAAACAAATTATGAAGCATGGTGTTTTAATAAACGATCATATATAACTAGGTGAGAGCTTGGGACAAAGACTTGTCTTCGCCAAATAACAAAATAGTTTATCGTATTCAAAGTGGTGCCGGTGACAAGTTCGTGATTGGTCCGGAAACAGGTGTGATTAGGGTAGCATCTGGTTCTAATTTGGACCCTGATTTAACGTCACCCAAAACTACGAGATATAGTTTAAATGTGGTGGCTATCGACAGTGGAACAGAAATACAAAGAACTGCTGAGGTTCTCGTTAATATATCTATTGTCGATGTGAATAATAAACCTCCGGTATTCATCGATCCTGGTACAGTTACTATCCGAGAAAACACGCAAGTGAGTTGAATCGCTGAATCTCCAAATAATATATGATGACAATCGAGAATTCTATTCGCCTTTATAACTTCCTGTATTATTTTATTAAAAATCTTGTCCTTAGCGAATTGTTTCTTCATTTAAAGTAATATTGATGTCCTGTCAGGTAGGAGCTTACGTACATCGGGTTGTCGCTAACGATCCAGACATCGCACCGACTTTACGTTATCGAGTCGATCACAATTCGTCCGAGGCACGAAACGAAGAAGGTACTTTGATCAAAATCCAAGAATACGATTATTTGGCAGCCTTGGAATTAAATGCGATCGATGGTTTGCTAAGAGTGGTCAAACTTTTGGACAGGGAACGAGTCGAAACGATAAGACTCGGTTTGGTCGTAGAAGATTTGGCAGCTGTTAGAGGACTACAAACTGCATCCGGTTTGTTAAATAACAAAGCTTAACATTATATTATTATTTGCAAATTTTTTTTAACATTATTCTATTAACCTTTATTCCAGCTGTATTAAATATAATCATCGAAGACGAAAACGATAACAATCCAAAATTTCGAAGACCATTTTACAGACGATCGGTTACAGAAAATAGTAAAAATGGTGTTAACATAGCTAGTATTGTTGCTGATGATGCTGATAAAAATCGCAGTATCACGTATTCCTTAGAAAGCCCGAAGGAATTAACTGATCTTATTCATTTGGATCCTGAAACTGGTGAAATGGTTGTTGCGAATAAAATCGATCGAGAATTGTATCCATGGCTTAATCTTACCGTCCGAGCTACTGATTCAGGAATACCACCTAGGTACACAAAATATTTAGTTCCTTTGAACATAGATACACATACACATAAATTTAAATAATTATTTTAAAATATGTTCTTATATGATTCACTTAGATCGAGCTTGTCGGAAGTATACGTTCAAGTTCTGGACGAGAATGATAATAATCCATACTTCGTAACAGAAATTAGTAACCTAACTGCAACGGAGAATTCCAAAATTGGTACTGAAATTGCAGTAATTCAAGCGAGAGATCCTGATAACGGTGATTATGGGAAAATTACATATCTTCTAGACCGAATGTCGTCTCAGGTGAACGTTTAAACTATGTTAAACTGATCGCATGTGCTAAAAAATATCTCTTTTCATATTAAAAATAATAATTACTATACTTATACGTAGGGTACATTTGCCATTCATCCAGAAACAGGAGCTTTAACGGTTGCTGATACGCTCGATTGGGAATCTAGGCATAATTATGTTCTAGTCATAGAAGCTTGGGATAATTATCAATTTGGTTACACCGCTGGGGAATCGAGAAATGCTTTTAAACAAATTCAGTATGTTATCGGAGTTTAATTATTTATCAATTAGATTTTCTCTAATGAAATTTGATTAAGAATATTATTATTTTAATTTCTTTTGAGAATTATTTCACATTAAAAATAATTTTCTGTTAATTCTGTAATAAATGTAACGTGTGTATCTATTATATTTAGTTATTTCATATTATTTATTATTTATTTTATATGCGTGTAATTAAAAGATGACGTTCTTTGGGTTAATAATGTCAATCATTGTACTCAGAGTAACCATAATCGATGTGAACGATAATCCTCCGAAAATTGAGATACCTCAAGAATGTGTCAGTATATCGGAATTTCACGATATTCGGGATTCCATAGTGGTTGCAAAGGCTCAAGATGCTGATGATCCTACAACTCCCAATGGACGTGTAATCATTAGAATATTATCTGGCAATGAAATGGGTTGGTTTTTACTTAAAGAAATATAATAATGAAACGTGATAGAAAAAACGTTTTGCGAAATATGAACTTTTGAAATAATATTACTAAGTTTACTCTTAGGGAAGTTGTTTTTTGGACGGGTTTAATTAAGATGAACACTATATTTATCCGTTGAACGTTTCGTCTCTATTTGAGACTTCCTCAGCAACTTGATAGTTATGTTCATAAGTCAATATAACATCATTTTTATTACAGTCATAAGTTTTCACTATCTTATAAATAGAGTCAATTTTTAATTAAGTAGTGTTCGAAAAGTTATAGTAGAATAACGTTTTTTTTCAAGTTACTGAGGAAGTCTCAAATAGAGACGAAACGTTCAACGGATAAATATAGTGTTCATCTTAATTAAACCCGTCCAAAAAACAACTTCCYTAAGAGTAAACTYAGTAATAATATTAATAAATTTTGGATAAGAAAAAAAAATCTTGATTATATTAACATTTTGAAATAATTTTTTTTCCTTAGGTTTGTTCATGCTCGAACAAGTAGATTATTGGACAGCACGGATTAAGGCTGTTCGAAGTTTGAGAGGAAAGTTTGGCAATTATTCATTGAAGTTGGAAGCTCACGATCTCGGAGTTCCAAGTAACAAGGAGACAGCTATCTTAGATATTTGCGTGACAGACTACAATGACAATCCACCAATATTTATCAGTCCGCAACATAACACAACTATTCGCGTAGCTGAAGTAAATATTAATTTTTTACTTTCATATATAATCAAATTCACACACAATTTTAAATTATTTTCTAATTATTGAAAAAATCTGTAATCTTTTAAGAACGTGACGGTAGGGACACCGATAATTCAAATAGTCGCAGAAGATGCTGACACTGGACCAAACGGAGACGTTCATTTTCGTTTAAAACAGGATCTTGCTGGACATTGGAGAACTTTTCACATTGACGATAGAACTGGTGTTATATCTTTAAAACTTCCATTAGATAGGGAACTTCAAAGATTATATGAAGTACGTATAAGAATTTAAATTATCAAATTTTAATTATATTTTAACGAGAGATAAACATGTATTAAATTAATTTAAAATATAAATGAAATGTTATATGTATTGTTCTTAGATACGTGTTGAAGCTTATGATTTAGGAACACCGACACCGTTAAGTTCTGACCTGGATTTAATAATTTACGTTCGAAATATAAACGATTACGAGCCTCAATTTTTGGTTGACGTATTCAACGTTAATTTTACCGAAGAACAACCGCCGAGATCGGAAATGGTGATACTTCCGGAAACTATCGATAGGGACGAAGTCGATGATCTCGATGATCCACCAACGCAAGTTTGTTATTTTATAGTTGGTGGTAACGACGATGGATTATTTGCCTTGGACATTTATAAGCACGAACTTACTGTAAATACAAAATTTTCAATAAATTTTAATAGATTACTTACAAACAATAAACTTATGAATAAATTGATGCGTTTATTATCAGACTGAGAAAACATTAGATAGAGAAATTCAAACAAAACACACGTTAATAATAAAAGCTATCGAGGACTGCACGATCGTTCCAATAAACGAAACTGTTTTCGACGAGACTGATGACACACTGCTTAAAGTTATAGTTACGGTCGGTGATATCAACGACAATCCGCCAAAATTTGTAAATAAAGTGTTTACCGGAGGTGTTACCACCGAAGCTGACTTTGGTACACAATTTATGAATATTAAGGTATCACGAATTCTATTCATTTATAAATTACGTTCAACATTATATATTATATATTATTATTATTATTATTATTATTATTATTATTATTATTATTATTATTTAATTCATAATTTAATTAATAATTTATTGAACATACAGGCTATTGACTTGGACGCGGAAGAAAATGGAATTGTCTCTTATTATCAAGTTGGGAAAATGCATATGACATTAACCGAAGGTTTGGACGATATTCAAATTCAACCCTTTCTTGTTCACAAAAATTCTGGGGCGGTTAGTCTGAACTTTGACCCTCAAAGAGGGATGAAAGGCTACTTCGATTTTATGGTATAAATATTTCAAGAATTTTTAAACATCGATTAAATTTAAGAAACTCAATAGTATAAATACTTACATAATAGTAAACAATGTATTGTTTTTTAGGTTTTGGCTAACGATTCGCATGGATTAATGGACACAGCGAGAGTATTTATTTATTTATTACGAGAAGATCAAAGAGTTCGATTTGTTCTTCGTCAGCATCCACCTGAAATCCGGAACAGAATCGAAATGTTCCGACAGTAATTATTTTTTTTATAATTTGGAAATAAATAATTATAATAAGAAAACAAATATAATAATTAATATTTTATTCCTAGAACTTTGGGTAACGTAACCGGTGCGATTGTCAACGTGGACGAATACAAAATTCACGAAAATCAAGATGGTTCAGTTGATCGAACTAAAACGGATTTATATTTACACCTTGTAAATCGTCATGATAATTCGATTCTCGAGGTGTCTGAAGTATTGGAATTGGTCGATCGAAATATTGAAAAATTAGATAATCTTTTCAAAGAATTCAACGTATTGGATACACAACCAGCACAATCGCAGCCAATCGTTCAATACGAGCAGGCTGGCACGACGTTTTGGCTTTTGACATTGACTCTGTTTCTCGGAGCTCTTCTTATTTTATGCATCGCTTTGTGTCTTTCTCAGAGAGCATCGTTTCAAAGACAACTCAAAGCTGCTAATGCATCAACGTTTGGTATTAATTAACAATAAGTTGTTATTTATATATAATTTCTCGTTAAATTAGATTACACGTTATTCTTGTTAAAATTTTAATCCACGACTAATATCTTTTATAGGCACGTCGGATTCTGAATTCATTCGTGGTCCAGGACGTGTTCCTAACACAAACAAGCACAGCATGGAGGGTTCTAATCCAATTTGGATGCATGCATACGAAAATGAATGGTTTAAAAGCGACGAGTCCTACAGTCATACATCCGAAAGAGATTCTTTGGATGAAAATGCTCTTAATAATGAAGAGATGATGAATGAAGTTAATATTGAACAAAGAAACGAAGATAAACCTTATTATATCGAGCCAAGAATATCTTCGGTGTCTAGGTAATATATATTTTTTTATTTTTCCAAAATAATTCTTACGTGAGCTGGTATATAATGAGTTAAACATTTGCTAAACTCATTTAATTTTTCTTTTTTTAGCTCGGAAACTGTAACAGAAGCCACGACTGAGTTTAACAGGAAATCACCCCCCCTATTTCGAGGGTCGATGACTACCGTTAACCCTCTCGGAAAAAAAATTGAAACGACAGAGCTTTAAGCGGTTTTAAGTTAATTCGTATCGATTGAACGAAGAAGAATTTATAGAAACTATGGAACATCTATCGATATCAGTTGCCTACGTACAAATGAAATAAAGCAAACCACTGCTGGCATAGTTATAATATTATACTTTTTATGTAAATACCAAAGTACATTAAAATAACTGATAGATAGGCATAGAGATTATTTATTTATCTAATGTAAGTTAACAACGTATACTCGAAATATATAGCATTTATTTATTGCCAAAATAATTTATTTAATCTCATATTATATTCGTCTAATATCAATTTACTCGAGATATTGTTTATTAATAATTAATGAATTCATTCGCATAAATAAAAGACATAAATTTGATTTGGTATCGTTTGAAAAATTGAAATGAAAATTTGTAATTTGAATCAAACGATTGAGAAACAATTAATTAATTCGTACAGAAAAAAAAATTGTCCAGTATAAGAAAGAAAAATTTTTATACTTTAAATATCTTTGTAATTTGAATAGCGACGAATAAAAGAAAGTACAAGCAAACAATAATTCTCTCTTTCTCATTTATTATCGCAAAGAATGTTCTCCTGACATTTTGAATTTATTATCACAATACGCAAAGAATAGCCGAAATATTCTCGACGCTCGGATATTATCAGATGGTGAAAAGGTTTCGGACAAAGGAAGAATCCATTATTTAAATGCAAATCGAGCGTACGTTCGTACGTTGGAACGTACCGCTGACCTCGATGGGTCAGTCACACTCCGGAGACCCTTTCACCCTTACGTAGTTTTCAGCTTGTTGGCTAATGCGAGACTTTCCCACTTAACATCTAACCCTTACCTCTCTCTCGCACGCTATCTTACAATTAACCCCAACCGAGACTGAATTTTAATTTCACACCGTTAGAAAAGCTGGAGATGAGATAGATAAAAGGTCAAGTGCTTTGTTGCTTTTAATTACTAACTATCATATATTCATATTGATTTTATCGAGTTTCTTAAATATTTTAAATTATACAATCACGTGTTCCAATTATTTGACGACGAATATTGAAATCATTGTGTATATTAATTTTTTTTACAAAATGAATTCGTACTATTATCCTAAAATAATATCATTTTTTCTCGACAGACATAGAACAACTAAAAAAAAAGAAAAAGTAATAACTTTTCAATCGTTCCTTAGTACATACATCGCAATCTTGCCTAGTCACCATTTCGATTTTCTCAAGTCAATAATGGCTTGGATGTTAATCGAGAATAAAACGAATTTTGTGAATGACTCGAGGCGAACGCACAGTGGTCGAACCAGCGCGGCTTACTTGAAAGTCCAGGTAGTCCAGGTAACGGCCGGCTATTCTCTTATCGTTTTCCTGAACGTCAGCTTCGCGTGCAATCTTATGCTAATCCAAGCAAGTATATAAGCTACTATTGGTCAGTACTTGACTTCATCCCCTCGAGTATCCCCTCCCATTGGAACCTTCCTAGACCGACTGAACCTATCAACATAGTAGCCCCTTGTCGGCTAACCCTCGCACTTCAGTGCCGTATCTATTCCGATCGTTGTTATCAACGAGATGAAATTTAACGCTCACAAATTTTTTTCAAAGTTATCTTGATTTCATTCTTTTAACGTAGGCACGCTCGGTCGAACGTCTTTCGAATACTTTTTTCCCTTAAAAAATCCGTTTTACCTGATTAATTATTCTTTTCTAATGATGCTTTATCACGAATAAAATACTTTCTTCTTTATCTTATTTTATCCTATAACATATGTTTATCATTTGTTTCCTATTTATGATTTAATGAAACGAATTTAACTTCGAGGAGATAAGAACTTTTATACGATTACTTTGATGAAACTTATAAAACTGAACATAATTCAAAATGACATATGTCTGACATTTATAGTTATGATCTACCACCCCCACACATTGATTTATAAGTATACGTACCCTTTTACAAAACCCTTTATTATCTCTATAATAGATGCAGTTCATTCACCCTGGGTGATACCTTAGAAGGAGCCGATACTGCGTACAGTCCTATGACACTTGCAACGATGCATTTGTTTTACGCGTGATTTGCATGCGCCAGTCTTTTGCGTATCGTTCACTCGACACGCAATAGCGGATCACTTTGGCGGCCTCATTCCATCGGATACCAAACTGGCCAAATGTTTTTCTTTTATGTTATATAATTTCTATAAAATAAATTATTAAATACATCGGAAAAGGTTCTATTTTACGTCAAAAATGAGGATTGGTTGTCAGAAGATATTCTATTTTATATATTTATATTATAATTTTATAAATAAAATAAAAAAAAATTTGTAAGATTTCCATATATAAATTAAAAAATACTAAACGTTTTTGACGTGTTCAAAGTAGTACGAATCATTTCATTAATCTAACAATTGTTATTAAACTACGAATTATTTTTCGATTCATTACTACTATGTAATAGACGAATTAAATTCGGTTCTTTCCCCACAGAAAAGAGGCAGACTCTTTAACGACTTCTTTGCAAACAAATCACATCGCCCTCCATTAACGAACCCTCCTGATTGGGGCCCTGACTTATCGAGCTCTGACTCATGGTATCAGAACAATAGTTTGTGTGTAGTCGCTTTACTTATAATACTTACGATAGATCGAGTATATTTGCAGAGGAATATTAATTGTTATTTTAACAAAATTCTTCCACGTTATTATATACCCACAAGCATAACTAACACGTATAAGATATGTGATATAATTTGAATTATATATATATATAATACGATATAATATTCTATATTATTTTATTCTTGTTATGCTTGTTTTAAGCAAATTTTATAAAAGAAAAAATGACGTTCAACATATATTATACACAAATAGATAATTATTCTAGTTTCTTTTAATAATGTTCAACATTTGCAAAATGGAAATGATAGAAACTCGTAAAAAAAAAAAAATCGTAAGAAGAAAGAACGTAGAAGCGCGAATAAATGAAATGTAGGTCAATTCTGACTCACATAGAACGCATACTCGAATGCCTTCACAATAGGGTTACCATAAATCCTCCTATCGAAGATCAGTCATCATCTAACAAAGGGGTGGTTGCACCCTCGAGTGGCTTACCGAGTTTCTTTTGGTGGGGAGGAATTGTTCGCGACGCGATGTACACGTGACAACGGTCGTCGTGTCGGCGTCGGCGTCGAAGGGGTTAAACGACAAGACTCGCTACCCCTATGAAAGCTTTCCACATGCACACCGTTAACGGCCACGTGAGGTGTGTTTCTTGCGCGATCCCCGAAAATGTCGACCCTCGATCACGGTTGAACAAAACTTACGCGCCAAAAAGAATCGTTCCGAAAAACGTCGAGTGGCCAATGAAAATTCATTCGTTTCACTGAATGAATTTTATTTTTGAGTGAATTTCATGAAAAATGAATTTACTATTTTAGAGAAAATAAGTGAAATAGATTAGGTAGAAAAAGAAAAAGTGGATGAGTTGTTTAATATGTGGAACATGTAAAAATATGCGTTGTTCGTGGACTCTGACATCCTGAATGATATTATTATCAGGTAAAGAATTTTTTTCTTTCTCTTTATTTCTTTTTTAATTTTTTTTTCTATAAGATTCTTTTAGGCAATTAGCAAGATATAAATTTTGTCACGTAAATTTTATTTACGCGTGCAAATGATTTAGCTGTATTGTATTTGTAATTATATTTGATTGGATTTAAAAAATTACAAATTTTTAATCGATTACTCAACAAATGTTTTACTACGTTTATTGACTAAATCGTTTGCCATTACTTTTAATGTTATTTCGACGATTAGAAACATGCTTCGTGGTACATCGACAGGCCGATACGAGGCTACATCCATCACCAGCGAAGATATTTGATCGCCCCACATTTTACGACGCGTCGACTGTTGACTTTTTAATAATTGCATTCAACGCTATCAAATCTTGACTCTTTTAGTATTTAATTAAAAAGAAAAAATGTTCATCTTCATTTTTAAACAATAAAAAATCGATCTACGATATTTTTTCAAATAAATTTTAATTCGTATTTTTATATGTTTTGATCGTTTAAACGATTGGAAAAAACTCATTGAAGAATCGAACAAAATTAATTTCTTATCTGATAAATCTTTGTTCAACAAGTTTAGAGGAATGTTATAGTCGTGTTTAAAGACATTTACAAAGCAGTCACGTTCTCACATTGATTAATAATGCATAGTCATTCTAGTTGTAGAAGATCCAACTAAAACGTACATTATATGTATAACTAATGAATATTTATATATCGACTCAAACCACTATGTATAATAGTATGTAAACCATCGTCGGTGCGTAATAAAAATAGAGGAAAAAAGGAAACTGGCATCGATCGGAGTCTACTGGACACTGACCGGTAAAAGTCCATTGAAGTATTTTATTATACACGTTATTCGATGTAAACTTCCGGTTGAAACTCAGCAATTTTAATTATTATAAAAAGAAATTATTAAATTTCAATAACACTCGAAATTAAAATGATTTTTTTAATTTTTAAATTTTACGATTCTATCCTGATTTCTAATTTCTTTAAAATGAAATCAAATATAGTTTTAATTAGATAAAAAATTAAAAAATAAAACAAATTATCTATCCTTTACGTTATCTTAAATGTAAAATACATACACTTTAATATATAAATTTTGCCATAGAAATAAAAATACATAGCCTAAACTTTCTACAAAATAATTTATACTCTTAAAATACTCTATATGCCTTATAATGTCCACTGAAGTGTAACTCGATTGTCGTGTTCGATAGGAACGGTCGATGACCCACATCCAAATTATTTTTCCATAACAATTACATATACGCACACCATATTAAATCCACATATATAAGAGACAAAAAAAAATAACTACTTTATCATGGTTCAATAAAACTGCTATATAGTCCCACGTGTAAATCACACGAGGTGAGATATACATAGTATACAGTTTGCTTTAAGAACAGGTGTTTAAGTGACAAGCAATTTTAACGAATAAAGTGCAAAGCAAACCGTAAATCGTTGCTTGAATTTATTATAAAACGATTATCATTATTATCGTCGATTATTGTGGCAAATAATAATGATCTATTTATAAAGTAGTTCTTTCGCGGTACAATGAAAAGAAAAAAAAAGTAATTGTAATAAAAAGTAAAGTAAGGATGGTGAATGAAAAACATTAGATAGTGACAACTTCGTAGAGATGTATGTAATGATTAGATACGACCTCATTTTACGTTGACAAAATCGATAATCATATTGTTATCAACTAGAATCATTTGTTCTATATATATAAATCATTTTTTTTAAATATATCGAAACGTATATATGTTTATTAATTTATATCGATGAAGTTGTTTCAAAAATAATTAGATACTATTAAAATACAATGAAATTTCTTTACGAAGCTATTGTTTTTCTATTTTCACCTATACCATCGGTAGTTTATTAGCGAGTATCAATTATAGATATTATGTAAAAGCAGTCATTTGTTCGATCGTTCAACGATCGATATATTTCGTCGAGTGTGTGTGGGTGTTCTTAGAAATTGGAAACTACGATGAGTCGTAAAATATGTATTCTTTATTTTCATGAGGAATTCATTCAACTAATATTCAATATTTTAATCATAAAGATTAGTCATGGAAAAAAATAAGAATACTATTTTTTTTGTAAAGAATAGATTTAGAGAAAATTTCGAAAAACTTCGACTAACAATTAGAAAAACGATTAGCAAATTAAAGGTTTAACAAAAAATAAAAACCATCAAGGCTTGCCCTATCACGCATCCAAGTAATGAGTGAAGACCACTAACTCATGTAAATAATTAGTGTATTCGATAAAGTGGAACAACGACTATCGGACGGCCGAAAGACTTCGCGAATGTTTCTCGATTCTTCTAATATTTAAAGAACAAACAGGAAGTTCAACGTAACGGGTTATCGATTTTTACTTTGAACCCACTTGTCATCAATTACGAAAGAACTTAGAACATAATATACGTTTACGAATGATTATTTCTATTTGTTGTAATAATGAAATATTGAAGAATTTTTATAAATCAATAATTATTTTTGTTTATATCGATGCAATTTTAATTATTTTCTTTTACGAAGTATATATTTGTATGATTGTTTTTTTGTAGAATGCCCCTTGCAGGAGCATGGTTTAAAATATGGATTTATTTGGGTTTGATCTTTGGATGGACAATGGGTGCACGACCAAGATTCGATACTTCCACGGATATGGGATTGGTTTTGATTCCAGCAGATGCGGAAGTTGATTCGGTTATATTTCGATTACGAGCTACCGATCAGGATGCTGATTTTCCTCTTATTTTTGAAATAACTGGTAATTATTAACCTACATTTGTCGTAATTTTATAGTAAGATTTTAATCGAATTATCCGAAGTACTATTGAAACTCAAACAATTCTACCAAACGTAATCTTTTTACCTTTGTATAGTTTTCTTATTCCCAGTTAAAAAAGTTACTCAAAGTAAAGAAAAAAAGTTACTCGCTAATATACCGCTTTTGTATTTACCATTGCAGCAACAATTACACCGGTTGTGAGAATTGACAATCTGCCATGTACGCTCTATAATAAAGTGTGCCAGGCTAATGTAATTCTAACGAAACGTCTAATACCTGGCCGTCTTCATGATTTCGCTGTAAGGGTTAAAGACTCTAAGGGTGATTCGAATTCGATGCAAGCAACCATTTCTGTCACGAATGCGACCACTCAACGCGATAAAATATTCCCGCACATTCCTTCTCTGATAATGGTACCCGAGGTAATACTTAATTGTATTTGCAAATATCGATGGCTTTACATTGAAATTTAATTGTGTACTTTTCATTATTGCGATCCCTTTACCAATTAATTTTTATTCGATATTTCTTCGTATATTCTTTTTAATTACATTGATTAAAAAATTGTAAGTTCATTAGCGATTGATTGACAGTTTATTATTGTTGATTATACATTTTTAAGGACACTAAACCTGGAAAGGAATTAGATTATTTATTAGTTCGAGCAAATCCCTGGAGTGGTAAGCCAGTTTACATCGAATTATGGGTGAGTTTGGTCAACATTTTTACTTCGTATAAATAGCAGCAAGAAAAGATAAACATTTTTCTTTTTCTTAACACTTTTTAGCAACCGAAAGAATTGTTTACGATCAGACAACGACAAACACCATCGCAAACTCGAGGAGTTATTACATTAATCGGAGAATTGGATTTCGAAACTCAATCCATGTATACTCTCACAATGTACGCGACGGTGGGTTTACTCATCTTTTTATCTTCGATAGAATTATTTTCAATCTAAGCGATTTCATTGTTTAGGATCCTTACACAGAACCTGGAAAGGATACAAGAAATATCGCTGGTTTGAACGTTGTTATTGTAGTTCAAGATGTTCAGGATGTTCCACCGATTTTTACTTTGGCACCTCCTTTAACGAGACTCAACAATTCTGTACAACCCGTAAGAATTTCAATTATACTATTTCTCTTTCTGTAATACTTTATTTTATTTAAATGAAATAATTATTAGATATAATTGGAACATATGTAAGCCATTATAATTTTTTTTGAGTAATATAAACTTCATTAAAATGCTAATTAATCTCTATATTTATGTTAAATTCTAAGTTCTATTTTATATTAAAAAAATAAAATTCGATCAACCTTCCGTGAGTGAATTGTTTATATCATCGATACATAAGAAAAAATATTTCTATCTTTTTTTAGGGGGATGTAATATTACGAGTTCATGCAGAAGATGGAGATAAGGGCGTTCCTCGAGAAATCGCATACGGTCTCGTGTCAGAGGGCAATCCTTTCACACCGTTTTTTAATATCTCAGAAACGACAGGTGAGTAAACATAAAGACGAGTTTCTTATTTAAAATAAAAGATTCTTTTAAAAGCATGCAAGAATAAGAACATACAAGAAAATTTATATATTTTTTGCTAACTTAATCGCCATAATTCTGCATGGAATGACCTAAAATTACCTTCATTATGATTCGTCTTACTTCTATTTCCTATTTTCTACTTGCTATTTGTACTACTTATTTCGACTTCGTGAAAGAAGAAGTCGAGATCTCTTTTTGAGATAGTACGTTTTTATAAAGATTACCATGAGTTAAGATTGATTTGAAAGATAAAGATCCTTCTAACACAAATTCAAATGGTTTTCTTTTTTTTTTTTCAAAGCATCTCATAAAACGACTATTACGAAGGAAATAAATTTACAGCTGTAAAAAGTCATTCGGAAGATCGATATTTGCAAAAGAGAAATCTACTTAACGTCTTGGTCACCATTGTTCGAAAAAACCGAATGACGTCTTTAATTTATGTCCAGCACACATTACTGACCCCGTTTCAGCGAAAACCTTTCGACAATGACTAAAGACGTAAATTAATTGTCCGCGAGATCGATGATTTCAATATATTTTTATTTTTACTTTTTTTTTTCTTTATTTTATTTCTCTTCACTATCCTCCGTTGTTATCTCTCCGACAATGATTCATCGCTTTTCATGCATGAGACAGAATCGAAAAGAGAAAGGAAAATTACGCGCGTAATTTCTCGGTGATAGATAAAACGGATCGATGTTCGTCGACATCCAGAGTATATTTGCGTTTAAGGTATGAAAACTAAATGTGTTTCTCTTATATCGCGAAGTCTTCAATGAAATAATACTTTTTTTTTCGCAATAACAAAAAGTGAAAAGAAAAAAATGTTTGGAATTAAATATTTAAGCAGAGAATAATTGTCAAATATACCGTAAATAAATTAACGAATAAAGTAGAGTAAATGAGTACATTAAATCAAGTTAAGCGTGCGTGTATACTATATAACTAGGAAGTGTAGTGATATACTACGACTGTTACTACTATGAATGAATTATCGTCGATATTACGAATTAGTGCTCGAGATTTGTAATTTGCGTGCCATTTTACTTTCTCTTATCATTTTTTAAAAGAAAGGAATATAAAATACGTCCGAAAGGCTTATTTCTTATCCGAGGTCATCAAGGTATTTGAATTTTTCGTCGGATGACCGAATGAGTCATATTCGAGGTAAGAAGGCAAACGAAAAGAAGTGACCACAACGACTCTGGCCAGTTTTACAAGCGAAAGTATCGATCGCACGAAGGGTCACTCTCTGCTTTTCTGACTACGATGCTTATCTTTTCTTGGCAAGGAGCATGCGATATAATACATGTATTTGTATTCTTTATATACATACACGTATATGCATACACACATTGAAAGTTAACAATTTCTTGAGTCGATTTTGCCTGTTGTTACAATTGCCGTTGTCGTTATTTTATGTTTAAAGCCACGCGTTTCTGTTTTCCACCCTCTTTAAGTGTTTTATTTCAAATAAGACAGAAATAAGGGACACGCATTAAAACGACAATTACTCTTACTGCGTTACAAATTTCATGTCGAGGAAGAATAAATTGCAAAGCTGGAAATTGCATATTAATCACACAAAAATAATACAATTTATATATAAAATTATATTTTAAATTAAAATATTAGAATATTAATTGGAATTGTAATTATTAAATATACTTAGTATTATTTACATATGATAATATAAATTATAATATAAAATATTTTAATTGTTTTAAACTTATATTTCACTTTCATAATTGTTGACATAAATGTGTATAAAATATTAAACAGATAGTTATTACACTATTATTATTGGGCTCAACTTTTGAAACTTCGAAACAGGTAATATGAATCCTATAGTCATCACTTATAGGAAAAAGTTTTGTACTTTTCAACTATAGTCGTTCCGTTTTATACAACGAATGGAAACTATGATTATGCCAAAATAAACCTGTTCAAAGAATATAAAATCAGACCATATATGAGCTCAAATATCGATTATCTTGATATTAGCTTTTAATGTTTAGAAAAAGAATAATAAAATAAGGGAACTCGTTTCATTAATGATGTACTTCCTCTTTTAGGAGAAATCGTTTTAGCTAGACCGTTGGAAGAACTAACACAAATCACTCACGTCGGTGCACCTGTCGTGCTCAGCGTCGTCGCGGAAGAAATAAGAAGGACCAGAGAGGAACCACCTGCACAGGCAACAGTCGTTGAAGTTGGACTTTTGCTTGGGGAACCAGGAAATAGTCCGCCCTATTTCGAAAGTGACACGTTAGTTTTCCAAAAATATTAAAAATATTATGCGAACGAGATTTATGTTTCTTATAATTTATCTTTCATCAATGAGAATAAATTTAAAAATATTTTTAAAAATTATTGTATTAAGTTTTGATGCAAAAATAATATTTTATTATTTAAATAATTATTTATATTTTATGTCCACAATATTTTTTATAAATATATTCGCAGTTATGTTACGGTGATAGACGAAAACTTAGAACCGGGAACTATAATTATTTTTGGCGATCAATATTCGACGAGAGTGCGGGATGAAGATATCGGTAAAGCTGGTGTATTCGCTCTCAAGTTAGAAAATAATAATGGCACTTTTGAGATTAATCCTACCGTTGCTGAACGTACTGCGAGTTTCACTATTACGGTTCGAGATAATACGCTTATCGATTATGAAACGTACAAGAGCTTGATCTTCAAGGTAAATCTACTTTCTCTCAATGTTAGTTATTTATAAAATAATAATTAAGACATTATTTAAATTAAATTTTATTCTAGATTGTCGCTCAAGAAGTTGGCCCAGCAACAAATTTATCTACATCCGTACCAGTGACGATTTATTTAAGAGATATCAATGATAATCCACCGGTTTTCGAACAGGATTCTTACGAAGTGACACTTTCGGAAAATGTAACAGCCGGTACACGTGTTGTGCAGGTAATAAATTGATTGCAGATAAAAATGAAAAAAAAAAATACGACTTTAATAAAAGTAGAATTTTGTTTTAAAAAGGTACACGCTACCGATAAAGATACAGGAGATTTCGGTAACATACAATACACTCGGATAATCGGACAAGGAAGTGAAGCGTTCACAATGGATCCAGATAGAGGATTGATAACAGTAGCGATGGGATCTTCTTTGGATCGTGAGATTGCACCTAGATTGGAATTATCTATCGAAGCACGAGATGAAAATGGCCAAGGCAATCGTGGTGTTGTTCCTTTAATAGTAAATTTACTCGATGTGAATGATAACGTACCGATATTCGAAAAAAGTATTTACATGTTCTTTTTGAATTCTGATTTGACCAATTTCACATCACCCGCTGTGATCAAGGTATCTGAATATCTATATCATTTCATTTTATTTATTTGTACAAATTTGTACACTATAATAATTAAAGAATTGTGTTTATATTATTCAGGCTACAGACGCGGATGCTGAGCCACCGAATAACGTGATCAGATATGAAATAATTCACGGAAATTACGAGAATAAATTTTATCTTAATGAAATCACAGGTGAATTGATTTTACGATCACCAATAACAAAAGTTCGAAGAAAGAAACAAAGTGCTGCAGAGAAATTAGCTAGCAAATCACAAAAAGAGTTACATCGAGATGATATGAAAGAATCGATGTTAAGAACGATAACCACAACGGCAACTAATCTAAGAATGTCAAGATTATTCAAGAGGAGTCCTTTTAAGAATGAATTGTTAAAAAGTATTCGAAGAAAACGAGCTGACGATGATAATGCTCTGTACACGTTAACAGCTAGAGCATACGATCTTGGTAATTTTTAAATGTACATGAATATTTTCATATAAGTACCTATAATAAAATAAGAAATATTATTTTTTTCTTCAAATATATGTTAAATTGTATATTTAATAATTGTCATAGGTGTACCACATTTGTCGAGTTTAACACAAATAAGAATAACGAGTGGTGGGGCAGTAGAGGATCGTATTGTCACATTCGTTTTACCAGAAGAACATCCAGATCCAATAAAAACTGCAAAAACACTGGCTACGATCACAGGAGCAAGAGTAACTGTTCAAGATATTCGTCCTTACGTTGCAACCAACGACACATCTAATATGCCAAGTGATGCTAAAAAGTTAGCTCTTAATAATTATTTTTAATATTTTTAAACAAACATGATAGAGAGTTTATCAACATCGTTTTTGATGAATAATTTTAGAAGTATCGTCGTTGCACGTGTAGAAAAAAGTACTTCCTTTGTCGACATAGAAAAAATTCGAGAAACTTTAGCGGCTAATGGAGTTGGGATAATAAATGCTTCAGTTATGATGCCTGATTCTACTGGAAAAACTACCACCACTAATATCACCAATACTGTTACCAATGTGCAAAACGAAGAAGTTATAGTGAGTATACTTAAAATTATGTTTAGTATAATATTTATTCTATTTTAAAATTATTATATTTGGATTTAATGTTATTAATTTGTATGAATTATTTTTACAAAAATTTATCTTTGTAATATTAACTCTTGTATATTTTTATTATTATATTATGATCAATTATATAAATTTTAAATTTCTAAAATTATAAATACTTCATATTTCCGAGAAATAAGAAGACAGGATTATGTTTCAGACGGTGTACAAAGCAGAGAATAAAATACTTTTTTGGTTGCTGATAATTCTGGGTTTATTGATGCTTCTTGCAATAGCTGCGTTGATTATCTGTTGTATTTGTCCTAGCTGTCCATTTTACATGGCACCTAGAAAACGTCGAGTCCAATCATCGGAAACTTTAATTGTCCGATCGGACGGAAGGCCAAAGAGACATCTTCATCGAAAACAACCTACGATCGTTCATGGTAACTAAATAAGAAGACATCAATCCGTACGAGTTCGTGAACTTTTCCAACAAGTTCACTTTGATTTATCTATTAAGACCAAAAATTATAAAATACGAGATAACTGTTCTATAATGATCGAGTGTGTTTGAATAATTATACTGCCACATATATAAATACATAAATAATAAGCAAATACTTTAGAAATACATAAGATTTATATCGAATTAATTCAAATGAAAGTTCCTGTTTGTTTAGAAATATTTGACAAGTGTGTGATCAATTGAATTATATATCGTATTTATATCAAATTTGTAATATCACAAACAACGATTGACAATGCGTGTATGACATAAATTTCGATCGATCGAAATAAGACATATTAAACTCATTCAGAAAAAGATCATTCTATATAATGTCAAACCACACACACAATCTTTTTTAAATAAAATAGAAAAAAATATTGAAATAAGAAAGAAAGCTTATACCTAAGATTATATGTTTCTAGTAACCAATAACCAGGAAAGGAAGCAAGCATGGAGTGCCGATCCAACCCGAAGAAACTGGCAATTCAATCGGCGGAACGTGAAAAATTGTGGCTTGGCTTCGTTACCAGGTGACGTAGCTTATGTTACCACGCATGCGAACGAAGGAAGAATGAACGTGGATTCCTCGAGAAAGCAACGAGATGATTTGATTTATGATACTACTGGAAGAATCACTGAGCAAGAACGAATGTACGTAGAAGATATTGAGAATATGAAAATGAGAGATTATCATATGGACGATGGTATAGAATCTTTGGAACGACATGAAATCGAACGTAGTCCTGATCATCCTCGACAGAGTTATAGATATGAACAAGAACAAGATACGAACGATGAGAGAACGGTTAGAGAGCAACATTTTTATCGTGAAGGTAATGCGGAAATTTTGCGATTAGTAACAAGAGGACAAGTCGAGGATAACGTGATTCAACATCGTGGTACAACAGTAATCGTAGACGGCAAAGATATTATCTTAAAAAGATTTATGGAAGATCAAAAAATGAGACAAGAAGCATCGATTCAAGATCTCGACGGTGCACGAAGTATGGAATCAGCTCAAAGAGTCCGAGAAACTACTCACCAGCAACCTGAGATTATTCTGATACCGCAATCCTTAAACATCGGTAATAACCAGCACGTGGATGAAAGTGGTCCAGGTGTTCAGAGATTACTTATCGATCATATCGATTACGAGGATACTCCTAAAGATAAAGTTACTCATATCTCGGACATACAAACCACCAGACAAGAATCTACAATTGTTGGTGGAGCTTCTGAAAGTACCGAGAGACCAACGATGCCAACCAAAGATAACGCACAACCCATTAATGTTCAATCTTATTCATACCATGACATGGAATTGGCACGGCAAAACGCCTTGCTGACTAGACTTTTATTGGAACGAGAAACTCGTGCAAGTGGACCTGCCATGATGGATTCTACGAGTTATTTGGAGACTCAAAGTTTACCTGGACAAGTAGCTATTGCAACTCAAACCGATAGGACTACCGCTACTCAAACAGAAAGACACGTTCGAAGTAGAAGTGACAATGATGAATCCGAAGACGAGTCGAGGATAAGAAAAAAAATGAAAACTAAAAAGAGATACGAGAGTGATTCGAAAAGGACTAGAACTTTATGGATGAAATCACCGATAGAAGAAGAAAGAAGTCCATGTTTCGATAAACGTTTGAGTATTCTTCGTAAGAAAGTAAAGGAGGTCAAAGATGGAAGAAAGATTTCTATAGAACCTGAAGTTCTCCGTGAAATATCTGACTCTTTAGACGACAACGGAAGTTCCGGCAAAGGAGACGATAAAGAGACGAAAACGTACGAACGATCGACAGAAGAAACCAGTATCAGATATGAAGTATTAAATGAAGAGGACAATGGTAGTCCTTCATCCACCGAAATCATCAAAGATAAATTCGACAATGTTTTCAATGAAAAAACTCATTATCGTGGACGCGATGATCAAAAAACTAAAATGACCGAATCAACTTCTTCTTCTACCGAACCCAAAGAAACAAGAGAAAAATATTCGGAAGAAGAAACAACCAGTCCGAAGAAGGAAACGAAAAAGAATCAGAAAAAAAGTGAAAGTAAACCTACTTTTCGAATATTGGAAAGGGAGATTACATTGTTGACGAAGAAACTCAGTAAACTAGGTGAAAAGAAGACTCAAGAAAGTGCAGGAAGTGGAAGTACGATTCAAGAAAAAACTACTACCAGTAGTATGAAAAAAAGTTCGAAGAAGGACGTAGATCAGAAGATGTCTAAAAGGAAAGAAGATTCTAGTAAGCATCGAACAAAGATCTCTACAGAACCGACTCCTAGCACTTCGAAAATTGTAGAAAAAGGAACGAATCAAAAAAAGGAAGGAACTGCAACTAAACTCAAACACAAGTTAAAGTATCAGCAAGCTCAAGTTACGAGTACTGGAAGCTCCGAAATAGAAGACACTCATGAAAGATCGAGAAAAGAGAGTTCTGAATCGAATAAAGAAAATGTTAAAAATAAGCAACTACCAGCAACTACTACGTTTCATTCTAAAATCAAAAGACAATCTCACGTTGAGGAAGAGAAAGACAATGTCATATCAAAGGATCAAGATAGCGAGAAACAAAAGGAATTTTCTAAAGAACGTTCGAAGTTTGATTCGAAGTTTGGGAAATTAGATAAATCGATAAGCCGCTTGCAAAAAGAAAGTTTATCGGAAGAGTTCAGCGCAAGTACTGGTTCGGATCAAATTGAAAGTAAAAAGGAGTTTGGTACTCGTCGAAATTTCGATAAGAGAACGAGTACAAGCTCTTCTGATAATTTTTCCAGACAATCGGGTCAACGAAAATCGAGAAAAATGCGGGTACATCAAACTACTAAAGTTTCCGATATTTCGTTAAAGGATACCCCAGAAAAGGAGGATGCCGACAAACACAAAACGAGCTCGGATGATAAAAATGTTAAAAAGAAATCGAAATTAATTAAAATGCATGCTGATGGAAAGAAGAAAATAACTACGGTTAAGAGTGATTTAGAAAGTACAGAAAACGATGATCGTGTGATATCATTGAAAGAAGCTTTGAAAGATTTTGTGGGTTTTGGACGTAACAAACGAGACACGAGCGAGGAGCAAACGTTTACCGATAATTTCGAAGAAATATCTAAGGAAACATCCTTACAGGATAAAGATAAAATCGAAGAAAGTGTAAAAAGTAAAGTAGAAGAAAAAACACTTGAAGATTTACTAAGAAATGATACCGTAGATCGTAGAGATAATGATAAAGAGGAAATAAAACAATCTGAAAATGATAAAAACCGAAATATTGAAATAAAAGATCTTCGAGATACAGATAAAGAGGAAATACAAAAACAATCTAAAAATGAAGACCAAGAGATTGAAATCACTGACGTTCCTTCCAAGGATATTGAAAAAGAAGCAATAACTAAAGTAAACGAAGATAGAAAAATTTTAGAAACACGTGAAGTCGGTAGTAAAAATTACGTCGATAAAAAGAAGACCGTAGAAGAATTTGTCGAAGAATTACAAAAAGAAATCTATATGTCTCATATATCAGATAAAGAAAAAAACGAGATTGCAAGTACTTCTAGTGTGCCCCCGATCGATAAGATCTTATCGGAAACTACAATAATTCCGAGTACGTCTATGAATATAATCCATGAAAAAGTATCTTTTCAAGATAACGTTGATAAAATTGATTCCAAGATTGAAACAGAAGTAACAAAAGAAAAAGATGAAATAACTAAGGAGAAAGATACCAAAGAATCTTTCGAAACTGAAAGAAAGGATGCTTCGTCTGTTAAAGATAGTAAACTAATTCCTATATCCGTAGATACCGAAAAAGATACAAAATCATTCGATCAATCTGCAAAGGAAGATAACGAGGCTACAAAACAATTATTTGAAATTACTAACAATGATTTACAAGTTACGAAGGATAATGGTAAAGTTAAAGAATCTGAAGATAAACCAAGTTCGTCTAAATCTGTGCAGGATAAAGATGAAAAGAAGGACGAGGAAAAAAATACTTTAACTGTAACGAAAGAACCAAGTTCTTCTATAGTTACGACAAAAATCATAGAAACGGCTTTAGAAATTACGAGTAAACGAAGTTCACCCCAAGAAAGTGACAAGGATGAAAAGTTTGAATTAAAGGAGACGGCTATCGAAAAAAGTGAAAAAGATCATGCACGTACAGGCTCTCTTGAAGTTGATAAAATTATAAAAAGTAATGGTAAGAGAGATTCGATAATTGTAAGTGCAGAAGTGTACGCTGAACAAATTATTGAACAATCTCCGGATAAAAATCAGGTTACTGATGAAAGTAAAGAAGTATTAAATATTGAAGAAGATAAAAATAAGGTCGATATATCTGTCTCTGAGAAAGATAAAAAAAATATTATTGAAGAATATCCGGTTAAAATATCGCCAGTAAAAGACGTTTCTGAGTATCATGAGATGAAAGACATAGAATTTACTCCTTACGAAGATAAACCCATGGAAGTTATTGAACAGAGTATTATAAATGTAGAAGAAAAGGATAGTACTGACAAGTCTCACGTAAAGACAGAAGAAATGACATTAAAAAAGGAGGAAGGAGAAGCAGTTTATAAAAGCGATAAAATTGAAATAAAAAAAGGTGAAAGTGATGAAGAGAAGCAAAAATTAAAGAGAACTTTAATCGAATTAGATCTAAAAGAACAGGAGAGTAAACCCACAGATAAAGAAACCGATAAAGAAGATGTTCATCCAGAAACTTTAAAAGATGATATAACAGATTTGACATCTCCGAAAGATTTCGAAACTCATGAAAAGGAAGAGTTAGAAAAAGTCCAAATTACAAGTATACCTTCGACTGAACCCGAAGTTTCAACATTAGCCGACACGAAAGATCGATTAACCAGCGAAGAAGAAAGAATAGAAATAAAAACGGTTGAGGAATTAAAGGATTCTACAGACGATAGATCGATTAGAGTGGAAAAACCATCGAAACCACCATCACCGATCCAAACACAAGAACCATCGGTCGTCCAAGAGAAATCCGAAATAAAAATTGAAACGATGAAAATCGATAAAGAAGAAAAAGAAAGTGGGCCAGCCGAGGTTACCAAAACTACGAAAGAATTAAAATTCGACGAGAAAACTCAGTTAGGAACAGACGATAAAGATTTTACCGAGAAGGAAACCTTAATCTTGTTGGGAGACAAAGGTGATCAAGGTAGTATAATTAAATTAGAGAAGGAAGAGGATCAAGAAGACAAAGAAGATTCGAGTAAACAAGATAAGTTTGTTGAAAGGCCAGATCAGAGGAGTTTGCAACCAGGAGAGGAGTTTACAAAAGAAGGACTTCAAACAAGGACGGAGGAATACGAAAACGTAAGCCCAACCATTTTTACGAGCATTATCGATACTCTGGAAGATTCTGATGAAAGTGATTCATCCAGTGATATTTCTAGGAAAACAACACTGATCACGAGACCCTACCAAACGCCTCGGCACCGCGCTAAGGATGTTCCTGAAAAAGAAAGCCTTTCAAAGGAAATGACCGAAAGTGTATCTGCTGTTGATGACATGAAATTGACGGTCGAAGAGGTAAAAGATGAAAGTAGGGAACTACGAGTGGTCGATGTTACCATGGATGATATAAAAAAACTTCCTAGTGTTTTGCACGAGACAGCGGAACTAAAAAACAGTTTAATTGATAAAGATATCGTTGACGTAGATAACAAATTGAAAGGAACAGTTTTTATAGAAAAAAGTTCGACCCCGATAGAAGAAACTTCAAGTATAGGTACCGAAAGTCAAGGAAAGATATCTAGTCTTAAAAAACCGGAGGATATGAAAGCTCTGAAGGATATAAAAACAACGAAGATAAAAGATGATTCTAAAACTAAAAAACAGGATAAATTTGACGATAATAAAGATAAGCTTGTTAAAAAATCAGAAAAAGATACTAAAGGAAGGAAACTATTATTAGAACGTTCGAGAGTCGCAGCTCGTAAGGATAAAAAAGATTCCTTAGAGGAAATAACTGATAATAAAAAAGATTATTTGACGGAAAAAATCTTTAAACAATCTAAACGTCGTTCTCCCAAATCGATCGGAACACAATCGGAGAAAAAATTAGAAAAGGAAAAAATAAAGGCGACGTTAAAAACGACAGAAGATCGTGAGAAACAATCGAGATCGACAAAATCGTCAAGCAGTGGTGAAAAATCATCGAGTTCTCCAAAAACGGGTGACACCGACACTGGTAAGACTAGATCGAAATACATGGCTTGGTACACCCAGAAAAGAGAAGAAATGGAAAAGAAACGAGAAGCTAAGAAAGCCGAGGAACAGGACGAACAGGATCAATTACCGCGTTGGTTGAGAAGGAGCCTGGCTCATAGAAGATCGATTCCGGATGAAAAAAAAAAATTGGATATTAAGACACCGGAAGTAACACCAAGAACTAGACGTAAAATAAAGCCTTTGGTGAACGTGGAGTCTGAACAATTAAAAGCTATTGTTCGTCAAGGACGAAAATTAAGGAAAGCTGAAGGTGGCCAATACGAAGATCCTCCGATTCAAATTTTTGCCTCGACTCCACCTACGCCAGCACCAACCGAATCAAAATATCCTCGTCACCATCTCTTTCAACATTCCGAGTATAAATACGAAAAAATTCCACCACCATTTTACCTTCATCCTCCACCACCGCCCCATCCCTCGCCACAATTATCACCGGAACATTACGATCCTCAACGAACGACGGAGTTTGTTAGACCAGAAATGGAACTTGATTCTGGTGCTGGTATATCGATGACAACAGGAACGAGATTGAGACATCAACAACTTCTTGAAAAGAAGAGCGTTTTTGATATCGCTTACAGTGAAGCTGCACCATCCCAATTACGGGCTGACAGTACAACGCCGCCTTCCTAATTGATATGTCAGCTTGAATGTTATAAGACCTGAACAATATGTTGTCATATTAAAAACGTGCAATAAAATATACTTGCGATATCGTGATATAAATGAGAAAAATTAAGTGTGAGAAAATAAAATATGTGAAAGAAGTAAAGAAATGAATGTGCGAAATAGATACGAAGAATATTTTCAATTTTCAATTTGAATATTTCGATAATGTTAAGTCATTTGGTCGAAGTTATAGAATTAGAAGAAAAAACTTTATTAAAAATTGTGGCCTCCAAATTAAAGGACCAAAAATTTATGGATATAATATTTCATCTAATATTTCAATATTCTCTATCCGTGGCTATTTTTTATTAAAAATTAAATAAATACAATATTTCTATCGTATCGCGCGTGGTGCATCTTCTGTTATCACTACTGCCGTTGAATAATGATACGAATTCATTAATTATTAAGCACATCGCATCGATGAACAAATTTTTTATTACGACTGTTGGCTCATTGTAACGGTGTTTGTATTAATCTTGTAAATACATGTGTATAAAAACTAAAACAAATAGTGTCAACGTTAATCGTCGATCACCTTTTTAATTTATATAAATTACAATTCCATTTTATCCATTGGTATATATTAATTATGGGTATTTTGAAAAAAAAAATAGTATAATACATTAGAAGCTGAAAATCCTAATCTAAAAATTGATTAACATATAAAAATGTTCCCTCATAAATCTAAGCGGGCTGGGTTTTTGTCTAGGTGGCTTTTGTCTTTTTGCTCATTTTTTTATTATATCGAAAAATAAAATCCCGATTAAATAAACTAAGTACGAAGCAATGCATGTAAGACATTTATTACATGCTTTATTGGACGAAATCGAGTAAATTAATACACTATTTCACCACTACTAGCCACGAACAAAATACGTAATAAAAAAGAAAGTGCATTAATTAATTGCATTATTAATTAAATGAATTAACCGGTGAGACAAGAAAACCTATCCTGAACTAATATCATAAAACATACAATACAATATACAATATAATATACAATTTTCATGAGTAATTCCTAAAAAGAAATTACTCGTGTGCTCGTCACTTATTTATTAGAATAATTACAACCAGTAACTCRTGCCGATTAGGACCTTTCATCCTCGACATGATTGAGCACCGGAGGGACTTTAAATTTTTTTACTCACTCGGTAAGAAGTTCTAGGATGGCTCTAAAACACTCCTACTTTGCAGCAAGTATTGAAGAAGATCTATCGAAGATCCATCGATGATCCATCGAAGAATTCATCCCACATCTTTGATAAGGTAGAAAGTCCGTCGTCATATCTGTAAAATAAAATAGAACAAAATGATAAGTTATATGTAATATGATCCAAAATCATATCAAACAAAAACGAATAAAATGTTAATAAAAATGAATATTTACAATGCATTCCAAAGGGATGAAGCTCAATGGCATCATGGTAATAATGCATCTCGCGTGAATCTAATGACGCGGTATAAACGAAAATAAGAAACTATAGATGAGTTTCTTATCGCGAAACCGAAATTAAATTATACGGCGAACAACACTGACTCTAATTCGCGTTTGATTTTAATTTGTTTTACGCCCGTTCACTGACTCTACAACTAATTCAAAGACTGCTTTGCACACAGTCTATTGAAACAAACAAATTTCACACTTTATTTTAATCCCGAAAAGCGTTAAATTTTAAATCTTCATTGATGCACTGACTCTAATACGCGAACAGTTTGTGCGACTGTTTAAAGATAAAAATACAATTTTACTCGAACAAACTCTAATGCAATTGCATTGCATTGGTCGCAGTTAATTTAATATATGAATTTCAAAAATAGTTCGCGAACGCGACGGAATTGAAATTAACGAACGAACGTGCWTCTAATYCGTGATTTTAWTKWTATTTRAACGATCAAACACTCCCGTATATTGCTTCGCGCACGATTGCAATGCACGAACACTTGCAACACTTTACAAACCCTTCTAACGCTGCAATATTCCCATGATGATCTAAAACAGAAATAAAAACAGAATTATGAATATCATTGTTGCAAGAAAAAATTATTATAATTATTAGGAAAGTGCTTAAAATAATAATTGACTTACGTTTATTCTTCAGTGATGAATACACGATGGATATCCTATCCTTAAGATGACGATGAGCACACGTTTAAAAAGAATAAAAGAAACTTACGGAGTTTCTTTACCCGAAAAAACGAAACTTTTACTTACGGCGTACAACACTGACTTTACTTCCCGATTCTTTTATATTTTACTTTACGATGCAACACACGAGTAATTCATTGCTTACGCGCTCGATTGCAATGATGTTCTGAAACAGAAAAAAAAAAATTAATGTCATCGTCGTAATAAAAAACCATTGAAGTTATTATAGATACTTTCTATAGAAAAATATACTTACTTTTATTCTTCATTGATGACTGCAGGATGGGTTTCCTACCCTTAGGATGACGATGAATAAAATAAAAAAAAATAAAAAATCTGTAAAAAGCTGAAACATACTAAAGATTATATTATAGTACAATATTCCCTGTTAATCATTCCTGAAGGCATTTCACACATTTTAAAAAATATTCTATCACAAAGATTAGATGTTAGATATAAAAAGTTGTCTAATAAACAATTGTCGAATGTTTTAATAAGATAACACGTTAGAAATAAAATTATTAAATAGTTTAATACGTTACACGTCGCATTAGATCTTACCTAGTCGAAGGACGGAAGAGGAATGAGATACGTTACTACTTATCCTTCATCTAACATTCGGCTGTTTACGTTTTGTTTCGGCTGTCTTTCTTCTGTTTTCGCCTCGAGGCATTCCTACAAATATACATACACATTCGTAATTGTCTGTAGGTGAATTTTTTTTTTTCTTTTTCTCTCTCTCTTTCCCACTCTCGTTCTCACTCTTTCTATACATTTCTATATAGCTTAAAAAAAGAATAACGCTTACCTCGATGAATATGAAGATAAAAAAGATTAAACACAATTGTTTGACTAATATAAGTATATGTATTCGTTCTAGACTCTCCAATGCTTGGAAACTTAGAGAAGTAAAAAATACAATTACATTAGTACAATATAAAGAAAATCAAATATATGGGTGTATGTGTACGAGCTACCTATAGTTATGCATATATGCCTGTATGTGTGTGTGTATGTAACCGGAATCGAATTTAATACAAAATATGATCTTTGAAGGCATAATTATGAAAAATAATTTATCCTCAACATTATCGTAATCTTTCGATTATATCATTTGGAAATCATTGTTAAAAGAATCGGTTAGTATATAAGAAAATAATTTACATTAGAAAATATTGTTTAATTACCTAGTTTACGAGGGGAGGAATTATTTCGAAGAGGACAGTACATAGATCATATACTCCAAGCTTTTAGACAACAATAGATAATTTTTTCGATTAATTAATAATTATTTCAATCCACTAATGCACACTTCTTATATTAAAGAAAAATATTACCCTCGAAGTCATCACTGAGCAGGAGCGGTTAAATAATTACATAAAAATAATAAAAATGCCAAAATCAGAGCGTTATAATCTTAATTTCTGTTTATTACAAATAATATTCTTGTTGCAGACATGCGCAACGTTCGAAAAAGCATATAAACAACATTTAAAACAAATAGTTTTATTGAGGACAATGATTCAATTCAACGGCGATTTCGAAAAGAAGGTTCATCACAAAGTGCATCCATATTTTTATATTACAATCTACATTTCCATTGATTATTTAACAATTATTTTAATACTCTAATACATTCTCTTTATATTTCAGATTGTTTAAACACATATGTACCGACTAAAACATTACATACTTATTAACATACTTCAAATATTAAATAACTTCGATTAGATATTCTTTTCGATGAAAATTTCTCCCTCCAAAGTTACTACTACACGGGAACGTTTAAACAAATGTACATTAGTTTAAACAATTGCATAAAAATAAAAAAGTGCTAAAATCAGATCGTAGTAATCTCAAATTTTATTGATTAGATGAATTATTCGCTTTTTACACATGCGCAACGTTCAGAAAATCATATAAACAACTTTCAATAAAACTAATTTTCTAGAGAACAATGGCTCAGTCTAACAGGAGACTTTGAAGAGGACGGTACATAGATCCTATACAGGGAGCTTTTAAACAACAACAGATACTTATATCAATTAATTAACAATTATTTTAATATTCTAATACACTCTTTTTATATTTCAGATTGTTTTAGCACCTATGTACTGTTTTAAACATTACATACTCATTAACATACTTTAAATATTAAATTATTTCAATGTGATATTCTTTTCGATGAAAATTTCCCCCTCCGATAACATCATTGTGCAGAAACGGTAAAAAAAATGTACATTACTTTAAACAATTACAAAAAAATGAAAAACTGCCAAAATCAGAGCATTATAATCTTAATTGCTGTTTATTACAAATAATATTCTCGTTGCAGACATGCGCAATGTTCGAAAAAGCATATAAACAACATTTAAAACAAATAGTTTTATTAAGGACAATGATTCAATTCAACGGCGAACTTCGAAGAGGAAGGTTCATCACAAAGTGCATCCATATTTTTATATTACAATCTACATTTCCATCGATTAAATAACAATTATTTTAATACTCTAATACACTCTCATTATATTTCAGATTGTTTAAACACATATGTACTGATTAAAACATTACGTACTTATTAGCATACTTTGAATGTTAAATAATTTCGATGTGATATTCTTTTCGATGAAAATTTCCCCCTCCGAAGTCACCACTGCACAGGAATGTTACAACAAATGTACATTAGTTTAAACAATTACATAAAAATTAAAAAAATACTAAAATGAGAACGTTATAATCTAAAATTTTATTGATTTATTGATTATTCCCTTTATACACATATGTAACGTTCGGAAAGTCATATAAACAACTTTCAATAAAAGTAATTTTCTAGAGGACAATGACTCAGTCTAACAGGAGACTTCGAAGAGGACGGTACATAGATCCTATACACGGAGCTTTTAGATAACAACAGACACTTTTATCGATTATTTAACAATTATTTTAATTCTTTAATATATTCTTCTTATATTTCAGTTTGTTTTAACACATATATATTGGTTGAACTATTACATTACCTATTAACGTATTTTAAATAGAAAATAATTTTAATATATTTTTATTTTATGTTTCTTTAGGTGATTTTTTTGAACTTTATTTAGTTACTGAGCAAAAACATTAACATAAATTTTACCGATAACTTATATTGTTTTTTAATCAATTTTCTGTTAGACTTTGACATGTAAACGTCGAAGAGTATTATTCGCGAATAGGTGAAATTTTTATTGCGAGGACTAAGAGTGATGTTCTTTAAAAAACGTTCTTGATTAGATTATCTTATATCTTTTCAATTTTATTCGGATGTGGACATCTTTAGGATGCACATCCCTCGTGGGTCTTCGGAAGCGGTTACCTCCTCGTGGTTAGACCCGGRCAATGGTGTTTTACTTTCAGTATAATGTTTAACATATTTTATATATGTTATACATTCCATTGCAAGTAAAACCCAGCCAAAGACCGCTTACCATAAACATTATAATGATAATTAGTTTCTTTCATTTTTCTAATTAATATCATATTACAATTCATTTCATTGTTTTCCCTTAAATACTTCCTCCATATAATATTTCACTTTATAATACTCGATTTATGTTTTAATAACTGTAAGCATGAAAATTCTTTCAGCCGTTTTTGACGTGCAGTGCGGACGGTAAGCACGTTCCGGTCGCGTTCGCGTTCGCGATAAAAAACTTTATTATAGTTTTTTATTGTCGTTATCGTCTACTGGTCATCGTCATCCTTAAGGGTAGGAGACCCATCGGGCATTCATCACTGAAGACTACAAGTAAGTAGAATTTTTCTATCAAACATTTCTATGATAATTTTTCGATAGTTTTTAATTACGACGAGATTATTAATCGTTCTTTTTCATTTTCTGTTTCAGAGCATCATTGCAATCGAGCGCATAGGCAATGAGGTATTCGAGTGTTTGCATCGTTAAAGAAAAATCGGGAATTAGAGTCAGTGTTGTTCGCCGTATGGAAAAGTTTCGTTTTTTCGGGTAAAGAAACTCCGAAAGTTTCTTTTATTCGGTATATACGTGTGCCATCGTCATCCTAAGGGTAGGAAACCCATCGGGCATTCATCACTGAAGATAAAAGGTAAATTAACTTTTCTATTACATATTTCTTTAATAATAACTAACATAATTTTTAAACGATAAAATTGATTCTAATCGTCTTTATCTTTTCTCTCTTTTCAGAGGGGTAAGCATGTGTTAGTGTTTGATTTTTGAACTGCGTGCAATGCAGTTGTAAAAATTAGAGTCAGTGCCGCCGTGATCGCGATAAGAAACTCGTATATTTCTCGTTTTCGTTTGAAACGTCTGCAGCATCGTCATCTTAAGGGTAGGAGACCCATCGGGCATTCATCAATGAAGATTAAAAGTAAGTATATTTTTCTATCAGACATTTAAATGATAATGTCAATGGTTTTTTTATTAAGACGATGATTATTAATTGTTCCTTTTTTTTTTTCTTTTTCAGAACATCATTGCAATTCGTGCGCGAAGCAATGTACGGGAGTGTTTGTTCGTTTTTTAACATAATCAAAATCACGGATTAGAAGCACACTCGTTCGTTAATTTCAATTCCGTCACGTTTTGCGTTTTGCGTTCGCGTTTTTTTTGGAAATTATACGTTAATTTATCTGCGAGCAATGCAGTTAATTGCATTAGAGTTTGTTCGTATATAAGGTTATAGTTTTTAAATTTTAAAACAGTCGCACAGACTGTTCGCGAAGTAGAGTCAGTGAAGTGCATCAGTGAAGTGATCGCGTATCGAGAGTGAAATTTTTGTTTGCATTAACTGCGTGCAATGCAGTCTTTGAAGTAGTTGTAGAGTCAGTGTTTGTACGAATAATTAATGTAACATTTTTATCGCGAAGTAGAGTCAGTGACCGGGCGTAAATTAAATTCAAATCATACGCGTATGTAGAGTCAGTGTTGTACGCCGTATAAGAAAAATTTCAGTTTTGCGATAAGAAACTCTTTTATAGTTTCTTATATTCGTTTACCGCGTTCTTAGAGTCACGGGAGTGCGAGGAAAAGTGCATCAAGGAATTCTCCGATGGGTCTGGTGGACTAGGGATGCAGCTGGACCATTTGCTACGAAGTAGGAGTGTTTTGGAGCCACTGCAGAACTTCTAATGCTGACTGTTCATATTTCGTACATGCGTCATTTTATTTTAAAATGCCAYATATRTGTAATATAACGGTTGGTAACGAGTGAGTCAAAAAATTTAAAGCCCCTCCGGTGCTCAATCATGCCGAGGATGAAAGGTCCCAATCGGCACGAGCTACTGGTTGTAATTATTCCAAAAAATTATTGACGAGCACATGAGTTATTCCAAAAAAGGAGTAATCCTTTTTTGAAATTGCTCATGAAAACTGTATATTTTATTGTATGTTATATTATTAGTTCAGGATAGGTCTTTTTGTCTCATCGGTTAAATTAATTTAATTAACAGTGCAATTAATTAATGCACTTTTTCTTCTTATTACGTGTTTCGTTCGCGTTTAGTAGTGGTGAAATCGAGTATTAATTTACTCGATTTCGTCCAATAAAGCATGTAATAAATGTCTTACATGCATTGCTTCGTACTTAATTTATTTAATCGCGATTTTATTTTTCGATATAATCAAAAAAATGAGCAAGAAGACAAACTTATTCGCGACGGATAGACTCTGGCAATTAAGTGGTGGCTCAAAGCCCAGTTCTTTAATTAGAACAGCCAACTTAATCAAAGGAGTCGTCCGAGATATTTTTTAATTTTTTTAAATTCTTAAAATCTTGTTGAAAGTCATTATAAATGACTTGTAGAGTCATAGCCCGCTTAGATTTATTTGAGAACATTTTAATATATTAATCAACATATAGATTAGGATTTTCAGCATCTAATTTACTAATCCCCGTTTCTCCCCCTATACTTTCTGCGTTCTCATTTATGCGTGTGCTCAGGTGTTACACGTATGGGTGAGAAATGGTTAGTATGGGTTTAGTTTTAAGTTTTTCCCCCTCTATTGGCGTCTGTCATTGTGCTAGTGATTGCACGGTGTACATTGCACATGTGTGTGCGCTTAGGTGTGTGTATTGTACATCGTTACGCGATACGTAATACCACGCTTATTATTTTTTAAAGTTATTGAATAAAAATAACTTGTAGAGTCACGCGTACGATACGAACTTTTTTTTTTTAACAATTGTTTTGCATAGTAGAGTTACCGCATATATTTGCAGAAACTTTGATATACTCATATATAACTAGTATGCAATATATACTAGTGTATACTTGTATTTTTGCATTAGTCATTTATGCAATAATCACTAGCCTTGACAGACGATTACAGCAATTGGTACGTACTCCCATAAATTTAGAAAACGCGTTTGAACTGGGGTGTCGGAGGTGCCCCGGGGCATGCTCTCTAGTTTAGGCWTTTGCACCCTGGTGGTATGTGTGAGAATCGTGGAGTGAGTGGGTGGGTTTGCATGTATATTTTTTAGAGCGAATGTAAAACTTTAATTATAAGTAGGTAGGAGCTCGGAATGGCACGTGGTATACTTGCACTTTTCAGTGCGAGTCCCCACCTCCGGGTCTTATACGGAATTGTCACAAAATTATATCTTTTTATTCTATCTTGCTTGACTTGTAAATCTTTTTTGTGACAATTCTGTAATATGTATTATGTATCATGATTCAAAGGGACTTGCAACCATTTTAAAAATTCATGTCTATTTCGATTCTATCTCGAATGAGGTAGAGTCGAAATCAAATCCGCAAAACCTTTGATGAATTGATACTTAGTTTTAAGTATTATAACTAGCACTTTGCACTATCGCGATGTAATCTTTGAAATGTTTGATATATATAATTCAAGATAAAGAATAAATTAAATAAAAATATTGCAAAGAAATGCATTGCATTGTTAGTATTATTTTTATTTCACAATTCGATTATATTACTGGATAGTAAAAGTGCGAAGTGTTATTAGGTAATCGATTAGCATAATTAACTGCTCGTACATTCGATTAAATGTGCTCGTGTAATATGTGCACAGTCGATGAACTTTTAAGTTCGTTGATTGTCCACGAGCTAGGATAGCTAACGGAAAACGCGAATTAATTTTGTAATAATTAATAAATAGAGTCACACTTAACGCGCGAACATCGGAATTATTTGTAAAAGATGTATGAAAGAAAATAAATGAAATTATTTCATATATATATATTGTAATGTGAAATGTATTTCATTTGTATTAGTATTATAAACAGTTGAGAGTAATTTGGTGAAAATGTCTTTAAGTCGTTTCTAAATTGTACGACCATAATCTGGCATATTATAACGGTGTGGTATTAGAATAGAGTCGATACTTTACATAGTTAATAATATTCCTTTCGGCGATGAGATATCTCTCGACCAAAAGGTAATAATTATTTTCTATGTAAAAAGCTCAGGATGTTTTACTAATCACATTTTTTTTCAGGGTTGTGTTAGGGTCGGTTAGGTTCTTTTCCATTTATAATTAGGGACGATTCTAATTCTATATCATTAATCGTTRTAATATGCCAAATTATGCGAATACATTTTGGAATGATTGACGTTTTTGGTCAAAGATTCTTTTCATGCTCGCACGTAGAGAATGTCCGACAGTAGGCTTGAAGAAAGAAGAGGCTAAAAGCCGAAAAGGCCCCCACAAATTTGTGGTATCAAGTGGGCAACTACHGACTTAATGAGTTATTTTCAAATTCAACAGCATGGTTGAATCTTTTGAGAATAGCTCGCTGGTCATTTTTTATTGCTTGATTTTTCTTTGTTCGTCAATAATTTGTAGTGGTTTTTTAAGAATGGAAGTAACTAACATAGTTTGCTGAATGTTTCAGGTTACCATCGTGGGATTTGCCACACCACCCACCACACATCGAACATAATTTTTCCTAAAAATAAATCGAGTATTAACAAAATTTVATTTTAAATGATATTTCATTTAAAAGACAGAAAATATTTTAAAATCATGATAGAGTACAATCCCATTCCCGAATTCCCACTCCAATATCATATCATTCTCTAATTTCGTATCACCCACGTGTTCCTCTTTTCATTCTTCATTTCATTCGTAGAAACTAATTATTTTATAATGTTTTTTAACATATCTTTTATTTTTCTATGTATTAAGATTTAATCAATTATTATTGAAGCTCTTAATTTTCATTTTATTTTGTTTCAGGATATGATTAATTCTAATACATTTGTAAGTATTGGCTTTTGATCTTAAAAAAGAACCATGCCTTCGATGCATTCATTGCATCTTTGCAAATCTAAAATAATCTTTTCTTTTTCTTATTCAGGTTCGTCTTCAGATTTTTTTGAATCTTCGTTTCAATGGGTAGCGGGTAGATTCTTTCTTTATTCTTTATGCGAAAAAAGATCTACTTCAGGGATGCGACCCTGCCCACGTGAGCTATGATTTTCTCCTCTCTCCCATGATTGGGAGAAATCATATTCTTACCCAGAATTTCATCCCCCAACCATCACCCCCTCCCTACTTATTTAAACCACTTAAAAAAACAAAAGCGAAAAGTTCCACCTTTAAAGTCTCACTTTTTTCCTTCTCTTCTATTCTTGTTAATATTTTATTCGCAGGAAAAACTATGATGCAGAAATTCGTCTAATTTGTAAGAGGGGGAGGAAGCGGGTCAAAAGAAGACTCAGTTGCGGTAAACGGTAATATGAAATAATTATTTCTACAAATAAATGAAGTATTTTAATTCGTTTATTGTTTTCCCTATAGTATCTTATATGTATGATAGTTATTTTTAATGCACTTTTCTTTTTACAAATATGCACAAGTATAAATTATATACATTTATTTTTATTAGACTATATTTTAGGTAGATTGTGAAAATTATTTAATTTAAAAAATATTTATAACTTATATTCGCGCCGTATGTGTATATATTGAAATTATATTAGAATGTCTTTGTTTTCATTAAAATCATCGTTTTTATTGAAATTCTATTGAGGTGTATTCTTCGTTTTTATTTCGTCACTGTGTATTCACATTTCTCTCTTCTTTATCGATAATAATTATAAGGTTTTTTAGATTACATTCTTACAGTGAGGCGTAAGAATGAGGTTCTTTAAAAAGCGTTCTCGGTTAGATAATTTTCCTTTCATTCAATTTAAGTCGGATGTGGACATCTTCAGGATGCACATCCCTCGTGGGTCTTCGGAAGCGGTTACCTCCTCGTGGTTAGACCCGGGCAATGGATATTACTTTCCATGTAATGTTTAACATATTTTATATATGTTATACATTCCATTGCAAGTGAAACCCAGCCAAAGACCGCTTACCATAAACATTATAATTGTAATTAGTTTCTTTTATCTTCCTAATTAAATATCATATTTTAATTTCTCTTATTGGTTCCTTTTATCCAATTCATTTATAGAGAAACTAATTACACATTATAATGTTTTTATATATTTTTTATATTTTTACAGTTTTCCTTCGGTATAATCCAAAATTGTTTAAACTTTATTTTTATTTTATTTTGTTTCCAGAGAACGATTATTTCGAATGCAGATGTATGTTCGTTTCTAAAAACCTCTTATACACACATTCACTTGTTCGATTGTATTGTAAAATAATATCTTACGTCAATTAGTTGTTTATCTCGTCAAAAAATAAAATGATTAATAATCGTGTCTTTGATCTCAATGAGATTAAATTAAACATTCTAACAAATTTTTTCAACCTGTCCAATTTCTTTTAAGACACGTTTATTAATAATATCTTAATTTTCAGATTCATCTTCAGATTCTTTTCAATAATTATCGTTACAATAAATGTTATCATATGCGTATATGTGAGAAAGAAAGATAGATGATGAGTAGATAGAACTAAACGGAGAGAAAAAATACTTGATTCAAAGATATATATATATATATATATATAGAGAGAAAGAAAGAGAGAAAAAAAAGATCGAATAGAGTGACGTAATCACGTAGCGCGTAATGACGTTTCTACGTTTTTTTCGTTTATTTGACGTTAGATATTGACGTAGGAGAATAAAATGAATGGCGTAAGAGATAGGAGGGAAAAGTGTGACGTTACCGATGCAACTAACCTACCGTAATCAGAAACATAATGATGGTGCATCAAACATAACCGGAGACTGGTAAATCTTTTTACAGGGATAACATGAAAATAAAGTTGGTTGGCTCGCTTCACTTTTACTAGACGTATCATTGTGTGCTATCCGTGTTCGACCGATGCATTTATAAAAGTAGCGACAAGAACAATTCGTTTTTATGCTTGCCTGTTTCTTGAGAACGTTGGTCGTTGGCCGTTTCTGAGAGACCCTGAAATATGTTTGATCCCAATTATCCCTTCCTCAATTATAATTATATATATATATATGGCTTATTTACGTTCAATTTCAAATACTAATTATTATAATCGATTCGTGCATATCTTATGAATATTTTATAAAAGAGATTTTTTGACAATGTAATTTTCTCATAGTCAAGAAGTGCATCAGAATGTTATTTAAAATAAAATTATATGCGGAATGTATTATGTAATAGTATAGTTAAAAAATAAATCACGAAGAAAGATAATTTTAAATATGAAATTAGTTAAAATGAAAATGAGAATTTACCCCTTAGAAAAGATTAATATAGATATTTAAATAAATGTCGAAAATGGTTCTTTAAAAAGTTCAATTCTTCTTAAAAGTTATATTACAAATTTGTATTGTAATGTTTCCATGGTAATTTTCTCTCCATCTCTCTCTCTCTCTCTCTCTCTTTATAAATTTTTTTTTTTTTTTTTTTTTTTTTTTTATTCATTACAGAACATACAATCAATTCTCGACGAGAATTATAAGTACTTTAGGCTGGCGTGATGTAATAACATGAAATGTACATGAATAATATATACAATGGTGAGTGTAGATATAATACATTAGTCTCTTTATAAATGATATTAATATTCTAATGAGTTAATGAGTCTGTGAAAAATAAAATACGTAATTATATATTAAAAGGATCATCGATTATGGATATTTAAATACCTACGTTATTGTTAAATTTAACGATATATCTTTTTTATATTTTATTATTATTTATAACGAAGCGTAAATGATTTCATTAAATGTTTTATCATGAATTTTGTTGATATTGAAATTAAATAATCTTATTAGTTATTTATCAATTTTTTCAAATAAAGAAAAAAAGAAATTACATAATAATAAATATATAATAAATAAATACAGTATGTCTCCTAGAAATATTCTGACACTTCTGAGATCGAATAATTTTGTTTAATTGTAAGCTAAGCGAAGTTAGTCATAGTTAAATATTCTTCGTCAATACCAAGGAACGTTATAAACATTTTTTTATCATATATTTCTATAAAAAAATAATATATGCATTTTGTAAAATTCATAATGCTATAAATATTTATTTAATCAATATATTATACTTATTTTTTTGTCCTTAAAAGTTCAGAGATTACTTTAAAAAAAATAATTTAAAAATAAAATCTATTTAGTTTTGAAATCTATTTTCGGATAATTTTTGACCAAAAGACATCACAAAATTGTTCTAAAAAATCTTCATAGCTTATAAAACATTTAAATAAAATATTTGTTTATAAAGATGATGGGATGATACTTCGGGCAAGAACTTATGGGTTCCCGTATAACTGGTTCGTTCTTGCGATGTCGTATCGTTTCTCCTATGAGTCTGACAATTAATTACAAGGTTTCGTGTCCAGCGAAAACTATTCCCGTATGAACAATGGATAAATGTTAATTGTTGTTAATAAAGAGTTATACATGTTGCTGTTGCAACGGCGAGCAGAGCCGCGGAAGAGGCTGCACCTGTAGCAGCCGTGGGCGAAATGCAAACACACCTGAAACCTTTGACCTTTTCTATCGACTCGCTTGCTACCTCCCCCTACAGTAGCTTCCATCCTCTCCTCACCCTACACTCCCTTCGTAGCTTACTAGTAATGATAGAAAAACGGTTTCAACATTGGAGTATATATGACCGTTCAGAGAAATACACGAATAATACTAAAAAAGAGAATTATACCTCTGTATTTAATTTATTCTGAAATAAAAATGAAATATTTTTATAATACGATAATTTAATATCGACCATATTATTACGAGATTTATTTATTTATTTTAAAATGAAACCCATATCAGAATATATGAAGAAATTTTTTTATGTATTTTCAAAGGAATCACCATAAATATATATATATATATATAAAGCATACGTACTAATGCATTAGAGTAATTTAAAAAGAAAATAATTTAAAACAATCTATTTCAGAACAAAACAAAAGGAAATATTGATACAAATATTCGAATAAACATTCTTAAAATAAAATCCCACCATAAGATGCAAAAATATTTCAACTTTTCCTTTCTATGTTATAGAAAAATACTTAAATAATTATCCATAATTTTTCTAATAAATAACGCATTATTAAATAATACATCAAAATAAGCGTGACAACATTAAACAACATTTATAAAATTAATTTAGTTCGCGGATTTTTTTCCCTTGAAAATTTGCTTTATCAAAATTTGTCACGAAGGCTAGGGTACCACTGTTTCATAGCTACGTTCTTGACTTTGTATTAGAAAAAGAGATCTCGAAACGTAATTAGAGTCCAAGCATTTTGATCATGTGTAAGTCTCAACTGGCTTTTACGAAGGTTTGGAATAAGGTTGGCCCGCTCTTTAATGGCCATCAATCATCAGTGAATTTTGGCAACGCGTTGGACAACACGAGCGACAGGACACCATCACTAAAGTAGAGTTCTCCGGGACCAGGTTGGATGCTGGGGGATGGTGAAGGGGGAGAAGAAGGATGTAGAACGAAGGGGCCACCGAGAGAAATGGTAGAGATTCGTTCGATACTCCCGAAAACTTGGTCCTCTTTAGTTGTGTAGAAACTTCAACGTGAAAGACCACGTCCTCGTGTATAGGTGTATCTGTGCGTGTACTTTAGCTGTGTTATATATATACGAAGTTATGAAACTCTCAACGAATTCGTTCTCCCTACTACATTTACGATATTAAATTTTTAACAAGGATGTTAATAGAATGTTAATAAAAATAAATGTTCTCCATGATGATGATGATGATGATGATGATTTCAAGTAATATTATCCGAATTCAATGATATTCTTATCTTAAAAATATCGTTTGTCAACTTCACAATTTGAGTAATGTACATTATTACACGTTTACAAAATTGTTATATAATATAATTATTAAAATAATTTAAGTACTTACATTTTATTAATGAAGCCGTCAGAGGATTCAATCTGTTACACCAATAAATATTACGATTTTCAATGAAAATCATTTCGTCTTCACGATGTTCGATGTTTAAGATTCAGCGGTAAATATCGTACGGGTAGAGAATTTTCGGTACACTTGAAAATAACCTACGTAAAGATAATGATGCTTTATTAAAATACGTTTTTTGTTAGAACGAACGCTGATAGATCATCGTGTTTACACTGAACGGCTCTTAAATGCAATGAGATCGGCGAAATTTCTTTAAATTTTTTTAAACTAACGAGTGCGGTGACTTCAATAAAATAAATAACAAATTTTAACGTGCAACTAAAAAATATATAAGAATAGGTTTCTATCTAAAAATTTAATTTTATATTAACGATAAATTACATTATAAAGCTCACCTGAAAATAATTGAATACAAATTTTCAATTACTTATTGATTTAACTAACGCTGAGAGAGAAACTTAGAAAATTACTTTTTTTCTTCCCTATTTCCGTACTAAAATTTACGTTACCGTATCCGCTATAAAATCACATTGATAAAAGGACAAAAAAATCTCAATTTTATTACAAGAAGGAGAAAAAAGAAGTAAACAGCAGGATCGTACCTTCTGGCTTCGTTCAATTCGAGTTTCAATGTTGCCAAGAGGAGGAAAGTTTTAGAAATGTTGCGAGTAGTCCGCAATGTCTTCGGACTAATACGTAGAGAGAGGGAGAGAGAAAGGAGAGAGAAAGGAGATTGAAAGAGAGATAGAGATAGTGAGAAGTTTGGTGCGGTGTCTTGCAAAGAACGTAATTGGATATAAAGTTTTGCGCCGATCTCTGTGAAAATGTATGAAACGATATTGGACTTCAAAGACGTCCAAGAAGTTTACCATCAAGAAAAAGAGAGAGAGAAAGAGAAGGAGAGAGGAAGAGAGAAAGAGAAAAGGAGAGAGGTAGATACTTATTAAAAGTTTCTTCCGCAAATTTAATTGAAGAGGACATTTGGTGCATACGTTGACCACGCCCCTCTATCTCCTTCTCTTTTATCTACCAAGTAATTTTCATTTCAAATAACTACTGACGTTTAATGACAGATGGTTTAGACCATAATTATCTTATAGATAAATCACGATAACATCGAGACAAAGATCGACTATCACGTTTCCTCGAGCATTGTTTCTCGAATTATACGTGTTGTGTGTGATAGTTCTAAGCCAGTGATGACAAGCTAGATAGGTACTATTTATTCAAATCCGGTAAGAAATATAATAACTTTTGTTTTACGTGAATTTTAATATCTACGATTTTAATTGTAATTGTCGTTTTGAAAAAAACACACATTCTTATAATTTATTAATACTTTTGTATATAATTTTTAAACGAATATATACGTGGAAAGATTATGTAAATTAAAAAAAGAGATAAGTATGTAGTATCTGTCTTACGATAGATAACTAGTAGATAATACAAAATAGTGATAAGAATGTTTAAATATCGTTGTTCACGTCGTTGTGTTGCAATAGATAAAGCTTATCAAAATTTGTCGCGATTTCTCTGTCGCTTTTGTTAGACAATGGCAAATGCAAACGAAGACGACTTGCTGCGTATACGTATACATGATTTTCAAGTCGCTGACGTAACGTACGTAATTGTTCGGTGTATATGTGTCCGGGGAATATGCGATACAAGAGGCTAACTTTCGCTTGAGTACTCTACGTGAATGGAATATTTTACTTTAGAGTATTGCAAACTGTTCAATATGTGTATGTGTGTGTATGTGTACGCGCCGCACTGTGTTTCTCCATATACTCGGCAAAAGAGTTATATTCTAATATATTCGATCTATTTTACTTATAGGAAATAATTTTTCTACGATCTGAAAAATGAAAGTCAAGGAAATAGAACCCTTAGAACCTTTCGTACCTTTCGAAAATTATATTCAACATTTAATAACGTATCTGAAGTATCTCAGAATTTTACGACAAGCGAATACATTTTCTATGTCAAAATTATTTTTATTAAACATCACGGTAGCAATTTCTCTCTTCGTTAATTTTATCGTTGTCGTCTCTGAAATTTCTATGGTTTCCTTTCATTCCGATATTGAACAAATTTCGAGTAGTATCAATCCTTTGGGTCTTCACATAACCGGTTTTATTAAATGGACTTATTGTATAATTAAAAGCAAAGAAATTAGTAGACTTCTTGATGATTTAAATCGGTGTTATTTGCTTTCGAAGAAAATTGAAACTGGGAAGGGAGAGAGAGGTAAAGAATACAAATTTATTTTTCTAAATAATTAATAAATTAAAAAATTATATAAAAGATTAAAATAAATAATTTTTTTTTTAGAATGCGCATTTTCTAAAATAGAAATGGAAACTGTGTACAAAGATTCAAGGATCTTGTTATATTCTTGGACAACGTTTTGCGTATATGGGGTATGTCATTGGTGTTTTAATGCACTTCTACTAAATTTTAAAGGTCAAATGAAAACTTCCAATACAAATAATAGCAATGCCATTTTGTTACCATTCATAACGAGGCAACCGTGGAGTATTGAAACTGTTACGGGTTATACTTGTTCGTTTATTATTCAATTAGTCGGTGGATTAACTTCGGGTGTTGGTGTTGCTAGTTATGATATTTTATACGTTTGTATTTTAATGGTAATTTATGGACAATTACGATGCCTGTCCTTATCATTGATCGATATGAATTCAATCGTTGGTGCAAGGTAATATTGATTCTAATTAATTACATAAGCTAGCTATTTTATATAAGAATCCTTTATTGTTACATTTAAGAGAGAAGAATATCTATTTGTAGAACAATCGAAGAATTCGAAATGAAATTACGTTGTTGCGTTGATCATCATAGAGCTGTGTTGAAGTAAGCCAAGTTTGTATATTTTAATTGTGTAAATGTTTTTAATACGTTTGAGTATTAACGATACATCAGATTTATTTTTATAGAATATCGGAGAGTTTGGAAGCTTTGGGGAGTTTACCAATGTTTATACAATGCATAGAAAATATAATCATCATTTGCTTATTATCCGTTGAAATGTCTATGATACAATTTAAGGTAGAAAGATATTTGAAAAATTATTCATAACATTAAAAATATAAAACATCATTTACTAACGTCGAAAATAATTTATTTGAATGATTTTTAATTTCTAGATGGATTCAGAAAATTTAATGAAATTAATTAGATTAATAGAATACTTTTTTGCATTGTCAGTGCAATTATATATCTTTTGCTTTTACTCAACTCAAATTTATACTTTGGTTGGTATTCATAAAACTGATAAAAATAGATTAAGTTTTGTAAAGTTATTTCAAATGTCTTTAGAGCTTACAAATTTCCGATGCTGTATTCGCTTGTGAATGGGAACGAAATATATACGATAAAAATGAAAACACGAAAGAAAGGAAGGAATTATTAACTAATAAAGTGAAGCATTTGATACTATTTTTATTACTGCGTTCTCAGAAGCCTATTATAATGACTGGTGGTCCATTTTACGTATTATCTCTCGAAACATTTAAATCTGTAATTAAATTCGATTATAATTAATATGATTTCGTAAAATATAACAAGAGATAATAATATTATTCATTTATTTATCTTTTTCAGATAATGACTTTAGCAGTTTCGAATGGAGTAATACTTCGACAATTTTCTGATAATTAATATCTTTGAGATTTTAGTTTTTTTATTATAAATAAAAAATAAATTGCATTAACACATAAAGTAATCAGCTATTTAAAGACATTTGTACAGAGAAATCTTTTCCTCCATTCGCCATTTTTACGCTCACCGTATTATATATATATATTGAATCAAGCAGTCGCGTAGAGTAACATACTGAAATACATGAGCTCCTGATAAAAATACGACAACCCGCAGATGACTCGCGCAGTTGGCGCGCATGTAAACACCACTCGAATCCGAAGTCACGACTCAGCAACGTGACATTAATTTTATAAGAATAACGTTCTTATCGTTTGCATATAATATTTCTATTTATCGTAAAAATAATAAAATAATAATGCTATAGCTTCTGCTCTCTGATCAGTCAAAAATTAAATTCGTTGTTAAAGAAAAGGACAATTTTTTAAATATAACTATCAATATCTGAAATAACTTTAAAGAAAATAATTTGACTAAAACCTAACCGATATTTATGCAAGTTATATCATTTAGTAAGTATTAATAAGCATCCATAAATAATTAATTAATTTCTTTTCAGTTAATTATGATATTTAAAAATATACATTGACAATTTTAATAAACACGAAAATGCAATTTAAAGGATTATTCTAATCACATACATATATGTATAATATTCTTTAATCTTAAGACTCATCCTAAAAATAATAATATCGCAATATAATTATTAAAGTATATTTATAATGTTTATATATAATTTTTATGATAAAAAATATTTTTCTCGTGCGTTCAATTCTAATGTAAAGTTTCGTTCTATAAGAACGCGTATGCGCACGAGACTTAGGAAGGCGCGCGTGACGACCTTGAAAGCAAAGAGAACTGTGATAAAAGGAGTAGGGAGAAAGAGAGAGGATGACATCCACCTACAACCGTATAAGAAGCCCGCGCTTATAACAGGAGCGCACGAATAACATGAAAGTAAAAGCCTACCAACTTGAACGGATGATAGCTCGTTACTTCGGATACGCGTCTCGACGTTTAAATCCGCGAGTGGACTCGTCTCGTAACGACAATCGATCTCCTTACCTATCATGCATTCCCACTAAGTGGAAGTTGATATTAGAATGCACGTGGTCGTCCGTCCTTCCGGGAAGTTTCATCGTTCGATACTATCGTTTTCTAGCGTTTACCTTCAAAGGAGTATACTCGGCACGAGAGAACATAGCGTGCTACGTTCAAGAGTATTATTTTTTTTTTTTTTTTTATTTATAAAATTTATATTTCAACTATTATCATCACGACGTTTATACATTTTTTCTATAATAATAATAATATTAATTATATATAAGAATGGGATAATATTTTATTGTTTATCTTATTGCGTATAAAAATAATTATTTTATTTAAAAAATAAATTTAGTAGTAAATACTTATATGTGTATAAGCGAAAAAAGGTGGATGAAATCTATAATATAAATTTCATGTTAAAATAATTTAAAAAAAAAAAAAAAAGTAAAATATCGTGACCGATGAGGAATTGGTATTTTCCATTTGAAGAAATATGAGACTGTGAATGAGATATGTGAATAAGCAAGCTGAATTCCGGGATTCTAGCTGAAGTATGATTGCCTGGTCGTGTATCCGCGACTCGCGGAGTCCTTACGGCGATATTACGCTTTGGTCCCACACGGACGTCGGCGTCGACGTCAAAGTTGTATTCACGGCGACGATACCGTCGACGGAAGCGTTTCCCAAACGAATGCTATTTTCTAACTCAAAGGTAAAGCCACGGCAAGTCGATGGTTTCTAGAATACGATCACGTACCGATATACGCATATGTATCGTTGACACTCGCCAAGACTCCTCACCTGCCCATCAAAAGACGTAAAGTCATCCACATTGGCCAATCGGTTACTCGGGTAACATGAGAGCGAGGAAGTAAACGACTGCCCTTTCCTCACACCCCTCTTATATACCACCATGATAACTTCTATAGTAAGCTACCTATCCAGTTCTATAAAAGGTTTCCTATACATCTGCATACGATCACAGCGCCACTACTATGCTCGCATGTTCTCTTCGTCGTTACTTGGCGAAATGTGGACGCCTTTCGAGTACTGTTTTTCTTGGCACTTTGAAGTGTACCCCGGGTATAAACGATCGTTCCTTCCTTCTCCTAGAATGCCAACGCGAAAGGGACATCGTAATTCGTACTCTTCCAGGAAATAGTGCTGAAGTTGTGTCGGGTAAAGAAAATAAGTTAGAGCAAACAATTCTGAAATCAAGATTTTCTACAGGAATCTATTTTATCTTGTTCAGCAGGTAAAATAGTTTACGCGACATCTTGAAATTATTAAATGTAGTTTGAAAAAAATAACAAAATATTTGTTTTATTATATAAAGTAATATGAAAATGTTGTTAATAGGGAACACCGATCAGGTTATTTTTTTAATTATTAATTGTCCTCCTCATCGTCGCTTATTATCTTTCGAGTGGACTTCAAATTTCTCGTTTTTTCCGTCACACTCTCCTCGTCACTATCGATTATTTGAGAGATTGTTGACTTGTGAATTGAATTTTTTTCTTGATTATCTTCCTCGTTGTCGGATTCAAGTGCAATTGTGGGTTTAGAATTTTTTATTTGGGAAGTTTCAGAATCTTCATCGCTGTCTAATAAACGTGGCTTCTTACTTGACGGAGCTTCTGTGTCGAAACTTTGACTCCGGTTTCTTTTAGCTTCGTCTACTATAATAAAATAAGAATGTATTTTATTGGAATTATGAATTTAAATGGGAGGAAGAATGTTGAGTTTGTGAAATACCTGGCTCGTCCGCGTTCCTTTCGATTTCTGGTTCAGATTCGGACGAATCCGAAAGTAATTTAACCCGACGCTTAGAAATTCTCTTCAAGGTTTCTAAATATGCATAAAATATCGATCATAGAATTATCGGATTATCAGTTAAATTTAAAAAAAATGTATAGTTGTTCGGCATTAAATTTGTGAAAGGCTTCAGAATCGGAGGATATTCTGTTTAAAATTACGGATTTCTTATTTTCTTCTATAAAAAGAAAAAAAAAAGAGAGAGAAAAATAAAAAGTTATCTTTAAAATAGGAAATCGTTAATAAGTTTTACGAAATGGATCGCTCGAGAGATTGCACTGTTAAATCAGTCGGAAATAAAATAGATAAAGTTGAAGTTTTCTTTCCGTTTTACTACAGGACTATAGACTGAAATCGAAATTGCTCGAACAAACGACGAGTCTTGTAACATAAAACTGTATTAAAGAACGTTAGCCTTCCTCCTCTGGCATGCTCAATAAACGTTTCGTCCGTTGGTAAATCCCAAATAATCTAATAGCTTGGCATCAGCAATAACAGAGGGCAGGAAACTACCATTTTCTCGTTTTCTACACGTAACGAAGCGCCAGCAAATCGTACCTACCTATTGCTTGGAAATTACTCTACGTACCTTCCTGATTCTTCCCATTTTCCACTTCCTTTATTTCGATGGTGTCGGCAGTTTCTTGCACATCACGTTTAGTCGACTTTTCAGATTTATCCGAATCTAAGGGTACATCTACTACTCGCGAGGTTGATGCTAAAGATTCTAATAAACGATCTACGAAATAACAACAATTTTACAATGATTTTAGTTGTTCGTTTAATAAATTGTATACATATAATCGAACTTACCCTTTTTTGTAAAGAATTTTTTTATAGACTCCAATACGTCGATATCGTCGTCACTTTCGTCGCTCGAATTATTTCTAATATCGTCGTTGATATTTTTCTTAGACGGGACTTCTAAAACCAGGAACAAGAAGTATATATTTTTTAAATCAATTTTACATAAAATTTAATATGAGATTTCAGAATATTTGTAATAAAGACAATTTCATTGTACGAATATGCAGAGTAACTTGGATTCGGTGGACCCTCGAGATCTCCTGAGATCGATTAATCAAAACTAAATAATTGTGAATTACCTTCGACGATGAATTTTCCTTCCAAACCATCAGCAATAAGCTTACATCGTTTTCGTATGGTAGAATTGAGCATGTTCGCTGGAATTCGCCAATAGATTTCCTGTTCGTTCATAGGTGGTTGCATGCCCATAGCGCGAAGTAATTTTTGAAAATTTATAGAATCTATCGCATTTGATGAACTTTCTGTCAACGGCACCAATGGGATTCCTTCGGTGCTTTCCTCGTTGCGATCATCGAGAGCATCCTCCAAGGATTCCTTGATCCATTCCAATGGTTCCGTCATACCTGATTTATGACGAAAAATTTTTATCAATTTCTTTTACATGTGACTCCCTCCCCCACCACTCCCCTATTACAAATCGACTATTAAGCTTATCCTGCAGTTTCCGCCGAATATTATTACGAGTTATCATATCCAACCGGAACGTAGGACATACACTCGGTAAAACGTTAAGTTCACTCTATCGTAAGTGAAATATGAGGGAGAATAAATTGCTGTCGGACCCTTTATTGTTCCACTCGGTGCAATAGTTACCAAAGTTCGAAGTGGTAGAAACGAACTTATCAATGAACTCGATCGTGCTAAGAGAAATGACGGATACTTTTGCGATAAAACTGATAAAAAGTAACAAAGGGAAAAAATAAAGAAGATAAAAAAACCTAACGTCAAATTAAACGTGAGGAGGAATCAAAATTGTCTGTTTTATTCGAGAAACTTTCGAGAAGGACATTAGTGCGTTTCCAATATAAATCATTCGTCCCCTATCTACCACGCGTACCAACTTCTAGAACGAGTAAAAAAAAAAACAATAAAAAGAGACAAAAAAACGGGAGAGGATAAAAAGTGCAAAGGTTTCGATCAGCGTTGTCACCATTCCTTTACCGTTCCTTCCGAAGACGAAGCGATGTTAAAGTACCGAGGAAGCTCTGCAAAAAGCACGAGATATCGTCATCGATACGCCGGGAAATAAAGGAGGGTCGTTTTCTAACGACAGCAGCTTTCGAACTAGTCTACGAGAGAAAAGGACGATGGGATTACTTCTGACGTGTCCCACATTTGCACACCGAGTAGGTATTTCACAGGGACAAGCCATTATTTTGCTTTTTTATTTCTCCATTGGTTCTATACCCTAGTGATAGCACGTTGGTGGTAATGCCTTCCGTGGCAAAGATTCCTCCCGAGAGTCCTTTCCCCCTTTTGCAACCCAACCAACCCTCTTAGTTGGTTCTACGACGAGAAGACATTTGTCCTACTCGCGAGAACGAAGCTTTAGTCTTGCAACCTTTCGACGGTGACTTCTTTCCTTCTCTTTCTATTTTTTCTGATACATCGTAAATCACCGAGTGAATGAGAGAGATAAATAGAAAATCAAAGAGAGTAAGAAAAAGATAGAGAAAGTATGGCAAAGAGTAAGAGTAAGAAAGAGTAACAACATGGAGAAAAACAAAATGAAGAAAAAAGAGAGAAAGATAAAAATAGAACTTTACTTACTTCCTTCGATGATGTTCTTCAAGAGTCCAGATAATTGTGCATCCGTATAAAGAAACGTCTTCTGGTCTTTCTTCCTTCTCGACCTTCCTGCTTTCGTCTTCGTCGTCGTCGTCGTTGTCGTCTTTCTCTTATTCGTTGGTTTATTTTGAGCCACGTCGTTACGCCCCGAGGATTTTCTACTTTCTTCCTCGGAGTCCCGATCCTCGTCGTCAGAATTACCGCCAGACTGTGTTTCCCACGACGATTTTCCTTTGCGCACAACAACACGTGGAAAAACGATATAAAACCTTTTTCAAGTTACTAGCCTCTGTTCATTGGCGAATCCTAAAACGCACGACTTGCTTCTATCGTTTTTCAACCTTCTATAGATAGTTTTCTTTCGTTCGGTGTTAAAGTACATAAATAGAATTTCAATTAAATGATTAAAATTATTTGACCACGTATATTTGGATGGTAAATAGAATAGTTAAGTTTGTTGCTACTCGTTTGAATCGTTTAATAAGATTAGAGACATGTATATATTTTAATCTGCATATGTTGCATATGTATTTCTCAATTATGTTGCGTGCATGATTTATTACTTTAGATAAATATTAACTTTCCGCTTAATTTCATATGATAAAGATATTAACCAAAGCTGAAATCCTTAAAATTTAGCTATTTCATGCTATTGAGTAATAATCTTTATAATATTATATTCTTAATAATGAAAATAATGAACTCGTTAATTAACAAAAAGAAAGAAAAAAAATATTTTTCAATGCAGATGCATATTAAGTTTGGCGAATTACTGTATTTTGTATCCTCGAATTGTTAATGAAGTTTTCCAAATTGCCTATCTCGGATAGAAGCCATCAACTCTGGACAGAATGACACTTTCATTCTCGCGTGTTTCCGTTATCGAGATCGATTGTGTGTACGTATATATCCGCGCGCGCGTATGTGTGGGTGTGTATTGAACAATTATGATACCCACTCGATACGTTCTACAAAATGTTTTAACGTTTTCCATTCGATACGAGACAAAGCTGTCTGTTACACTTCATCTCTTGGTCTTATATCTACGATACGATCCATTGCAATGCATTGAATACAAATAAGGTAAGAGAAGGAAAAACAATATCCACGATAAATATGAAATTCCTTGTATGTAGTGCCGTAATGGAAAGCTGGAAAGAAAGAACGTTATTGGTTGCAGAGGAATAGAAAGAAAGAGAGAGAGAGAGAGAGAGATAGGAAAAATGCAGTAGGAATGCGCGTTTGTTCTTCGATATTAAATAACAAGATTTGTATTCCGCGAAGATTCTAACATGAACTTCGAGCTTTTACCAAAAGAGAAGACGTGACGGTAGGGAAAAACAAATGTTATTTCGTCACTAGGGTCTGATATTTAAAACAGTTAAAAAGCCGACAACGTACATACGTATATAACGTGAATATCGAATCGGACGTAGAGATAAACTCGTTTTAAAGTCGAACATGTATCGTTACGTGTGTTTTATTGTTGAAATAGTCGAATGTTAAACGATGAAACGAGAGACATGTTTATCGAGCTGCCAAATCTCTCCCTTTCTCTCTTTCTCTTCGTTTCAAAATTGTCCATATCCTGAGGGTAAAATAAAAATGACAAAGTGTTACACGTGTGTACGATGTGATACAAGGTGTCAACAAATTCGTATAGTGTATATATGTACAACCTGTTTCAAAATATATAACCATAACTTTAGGGTTGCGTCATAGTGAAATATCGAGCATATGATTAAATAAACTTTTTTCTTTATCTGAGTGTACTAAAACCACTTCTGACATTATGCCTATGTATTTTGAAAAATTCTATATATTTGTACATATTCGACGTATCAAAAGTTAGAAAAAGAAAAAAAAAAAACTAAATGAGTGTGTAATACTTCAAATAATCGATATCTCCTCGTCATATTTGTTAAATTAAATTACTTATATTCGGAAGTATTTATAAGATTTGTTTGGTGAATGTTAAAAGTGAGAGAATGTAACGAAGGTTATTATCGATGAGTTCTCAATCGCTAAATAGAAAATAATCAAACAACAAGTCGGTAAAATAAAACAAATGAAAAGTAATGAATACGCGAAAGTGCTTCTATGTAGATGTTCGTTGGAAAAGTAGATAAAGATGCCTGCCGAGTCTACAAATGAAACAACGAGCTTTCCAGAGAAGGGGATGAATCTTCCTAGAAAGTTACGTTAAAAGGAAGGAAGAAAAAAAAAGAAAGAGAGAGAGAGAGAGAGAGAGAGAGGAAGAGGGAGAGGAGAATTTCGCAGCTGCAGTCCATGGAGCGGATAAGAACGCAGGACGAGGGTATAATTGCGACAAGGAGTGCACGGTGAATTTTAATTTCGTGATATTTCTACCGCAAAATTTGTGGATTATATATAATAGGAGAAAGTCGCGCTCAGGAAGATAAAATGAAAAAAATCGATGAATACGTAACGAGATAGTAAACGGGCCTCGTATCAAGAATAATCTCGTTGAAAGCTTTAAAACACAAAAATATCCGAAATTGGAAACCGAATAAGTTTTGTTACGATTATCAATGGATAGTACGTACATCGAATGAGACATATCCAATCGATATTGATAAAAATTGTTGTAATTATAAAAATCTTTATTCATTATGAAATTCGCGGAAGATTTGTATGTATTCGCTGATGAAATATTTTATCGTTTCATAAAATATTTCCCTCAGAGATATGTATAATGCAACGAACAAGGAGATTCGTTTCGAATGGTAGAGAGAGAGAGAAAGGGAGAAAATTTTGCAGGATATTAAAATGATCGAACCGCGAATCTTTCGATATATGTATGCATGTATGATCAAAAAAATGGAGAGTAAGAGAGAGAGAGAAAGAGAAAAAAACGATATGCTTGATAATTAATTGATCCTTCGATTTTCTGACGATCACGTCGTATTGAATCTGAAGAACATCAGAGATATATTTTCATTTCCATTTCAAACATATTAATAGAATAAGATATATATATACGATACATCGAGTGTAAAAAAATATGCTAATTAATAACGGGATTCGAATGAAAGAAGAAATTAGAGAAATAATTACGAATGGAAAATAAAAGAGATATAGGCAATACGCATGTATTGAGAAAAATTGAATACTTTCAATTAAATGGATGAAATGATTTAAATAAGTTCACGTTGTAAATTTCGATCAGGAAAATGATTGAATTATTTATCTCCTATTCAGTTTTATCGCCTGAGTGAGACTCATAATCATTTTTTTAAATATTGATCTAAGATTAGTTTTTACATATATGTACATTTTTTGTTACACTTATACATGACATGGGTCGATGACTATGAAAAATGGAGAAGAAGGAATTGTAGGAAGCTTGTTCACCGCTTGTAATATCGGTAATAGGCTTTTTTTTCGGATAAGGGTAAACGTCAGAAGAAACTGATCTCGCTAAAAATGGACCTTTGCTCTTTTGTACGTTCACGTGTAAGGGAGTAGATTTCTTTCTTTTACTCTCGTATATACATGGTCTTCGACGATCACGTTAACCGATCGGATTCACGCTGTTGAATTTCTTCGAGTATGGTAAAAAAGATAGATGCGAATGGAATGGGATGGGTTAGGAAACAGGAGGCCACTTTGGATAAGAGAGGATAACTCACCGTGATTGCTTTTTTTAGATCGTTTTTTATAAAGCTCTTTCGGATCCTTGGCTAGTCCTAATTCTAAAAGCTTTTCTTTGATCTTCGGTTTTGTTCGTTTTATTTTCAACCCGTTGAAAATAAGTTCCACTGGATCTGTCGATAGACGTGAGTTAAATTAATACAAAGCTTAAATATTAATTGTTTATAAAAGCTTTGTAAACAATTTAATTATTTTTTCATCAAATAGTTTTCTTGATAGATAGATAGATAGAGATATACTGTATAGTAAAGTAAAAAGAAAAAGAAAAAGAAAAAGGAAAAGAAGAAAAAAGAAAGAGAAATACAAAAAGAACAAAGTTGGCAGAAAATGATCGAAGAGAGGAGTCGGTAATATGAAGAAAAGCTTGAGATAGATTAAAGTCATAAACACGAGATAAAGAAAGAAGGTAAAAAGTAGAAGTTAGAAAAGGAAAGGTCGTAACTACCTTCATCTTCTCTCAGCTGTTCCCAAAGTTCCGTGAGCTGAGCGATCTCCTCTTCGGACCATTCCTTGGGTAGTCTCTTCTGTATCTCGTTTCTTACAGCCTGAACGTGATTAAAGAATAAGAAAGAGGAACATGTTAAACGTGATTATAATTTTACAATGCCAGTTGGAGTAAAAAATAGGAGAAGAACCGTCAGCTCATTTTCCGACGATTAACCTTTTGCCCTTTCTCGAAAGAAGGAAGAGAAAGAGAAAGAGAAATACAGGGAACAGAAAGGGATTCCACGAAAGCCAAAGCCTAAATGGCTGTCGCTTACTACTCCATGCACTAAATGAATGTCAAACGAACACGCTCTGCTTTTACTCTACCAAGGAATTCTTTCTCTCTCTCTCTCTCTCTCTCTCTTTCTCTCTGTCCATCCCTTGGTACTTTTCGAGTCACGAGGGTGAAGCGTACTCGCGCATGAAATTATTTAAATGAAACGCTTCCTCGCCTAAGTTCTTCTTCGAAGAGTTTGTCAAGGAATAAATAACAGGGTCAGCCCTTTTTACTTTGTCGATCTCGATCTTCCTTGCCCTGATTTTCATTTTTTCCACATTGTTTATCGAAAGAGCCTACTCGAACTATAAGTTCGAAGGAACCATTTCTTTTTCTGCTGCCCTATGACGATCGGGCACTTATGATTAATCGTCAATTTCAAAAGCTTGGTAATTATGCTTTAACAAGTTGAATGACGTCAATCGTCGGATAATGAAATAGCAGATCGAAGTAGGGTCCAATAATAAAAGAATTCTCTATATGTTACGCGGAAAGAAAACGTTCCTTTTAATTTTAGTATTTCATTTCTCTTTTAATGAATACGGTCGTTTATCGAATATCTCGTTGTTTTGCCAATCTTCGAGAAGTGAGATATATTGAAAATCAATGGATTGTTATTATTTCAAGATCTTTAATATCTAGATAAAGGTGAAGAAAAAGATCGATTTTTAAGCGTATTTCAAGGAATTAAAAATATGCAGACTCCAAACGATGCACTCGCTACACGATATGAAATATTCAAGAAATGCTTTTAATATCTGCGAGACCTAGAACGAAATAAGGGAAGTATTAATCAAAATATTATAGATAGTTTATACACGCGAATATTCTCAACGATCGATTACAATATGAGTTCTCTCTTCAATCTTTGTAATTCTACGGTTTACTGTATTTATTCAATTTTATAAAAATATACACTTCTTTGTTGAAACAATTTGAATATTTTTCTTTGGAGAAAATATTTCTTCGTAAAAGTAAAGTTAAAAGGATGAAAGAATAAGCTTCGAGTTCTCTTTCTTTTTTTTCTCTTTTTTTTCTTTTTCTTTTTCTCTCTTCCTATTTCACGACGAGAAATCTTTTCCTTCTGACGCAGCGGTTTTCTTATCTTGTCTTTATGGAAGAGTTATGATCTTGGATACTTTGGTTAGATGTCATTGAATTTCTTTAATGTTCTTGTCTTCTGACGTCTCAACGTCATTCAAGGAACTTCAAGAAATTTCCTCCTGCTTGAGGGTGTTCAAGAATTTGGAGCGATATCGATATCACCATTATTTGAATTACCTCTAAAGGAGGAGTATGCTAAGCGTCTTGTGTGAATGGCACCAGAATATGAGGTTTTCATTGAAGTAAAAGAGACAGACGGATAGACAAAGCACGTCAGAGTGAGAGAGATAGAGAAGGTGTATATTCCTATTTCAAGTATTTGCGCATCTATGATTAATCTTCCAATTCGGATATGAATTATGCCCCGTAACGGGATTTGAATAGCTGTAAATGAGTGTGCTACAATATCTTATGGCAATACGAATTAGACAGACGTCGAGCGAACATTCGCACCGTTTATCTTATTATTATCCTCTCTAACTCGTCTTCTTGTTTCCCCATAATATAAACAACTAAAATAACTATAAAAATAAAGGGAGATGATATTTCAACGTGATACGTGAAGATACGAGGAAAAATGTTCGATATTTGGATCAACATTGAGGTCCATTGTATTATATTTTATACGACGTCGAGAAAGTACGAGGAACTTTCTTCGCTCGTTTCTATAAATAATGGGATTGACAGTATAAAGGGCTAGTGAAATTGCTTTCAGGAAAATATTACTCGAGTAAATTTCAAATCGCGATACGATCCTAATGTTCGTTGCCGAAAATATTAAATGTAAATTGTAAGAAAAAAAAAAATTCTCTACAAAATATTAATTAACTTTTTACAATTTTTATTCTTATATTTTCTTATTCTCTCACAACTGTTACGCATATACACTTAAGCTATGAATGCGTGCTAAATTAGAAAACTGTATAAGAACGAACAATAAAGAAAGGTGGGTCTTCCAATTTATGACACCTTTCTTTCTAACTTTTTCATAAAATCGTATTCTTTTTTTCTCTTGATAAACGGTATTGAAAAATATTCTTTATAAAAATTTTTATGGAAATAACCGGGGACAACTTTATACGGGTAACTGATAAAATATATGACGGGTCCAAAAACATATGATATATGTAGGTGTTATATGACAAAATTACGTTCGCGATTGATAAAAATAGTAGGAATGCTCCTTATCTCTCTTTCTCGTTGTACCCATCGGTTGATTTACGAGAAACGTTTGCATGGTTTTAGAGAAGCGCGACTGGTCGATATCGAGAACGTGTTTGTATGTGTGTGTGTGTGAGTGTAATGTTGTGTACGCGTATGTACGAGCGCGTGGGTGCGATTTAACCAAAAAGCGTCATTCTCAACATTAACCCGAAACAGTAGCTGACATACGTGACAGCATTATGCGAGCTCGTAAAAACTTCGAGAGAAAAAGAGAAGGACTCACTCAAAATGTCAGGAAAATACTACGCAGAAGAAAATTCTTTTATTACGACTAGTTGAATGGAAGATCCTTTGAAACTATTTTCTGTTTGTTTAAACCTTTGTTTCTTGCCTTTTTTGTCTTCTTTTCTTTCCATTCTTTTTTTTTTTCTATAGTCGAACTCGTTTTACAAAAGTGACGGAACATTTTTTTTTGATAAAAGATACAATAAACGTTAAAACAATTTCTACGAGTTATTATATCTAATTATTATCGATTGTTTAGAAAAAAAAACGCGCGCGCGCGCGTATGAGTGACATCGTACATGTATTTCTATCTTGCTTCGAACTATCGATCGAAAAAAAAGAGGGGTGGGGGTAGAGTGTAGGAGACAGGGAATAGGAGAGGGTGAATGAGGTGGAGGGGGAGGGGGAGGAGGAGGGTTGAATAGGAAAGATTCCGTTTTGTGAAGCAGCGAGCGAGGTGCCTCGTCATCGACGGAAACATTTTTCCACTCTCTTTCCTCTCGATCGTGTTCCATCCGTTAGCTCGAATTCTTAAAGCAAGAGAGAAGGAAGAGTCGGAGGAATGAGGTGGGCGAGGGTGTCCTCTCTCTCTCTCTCTCTTTCTCTCCGCGCACGTTTGTAAAACCTCACTCGTCGTCTTTTCGTTTCAACCCTCGCCTATTTTCGTGAGCTCAAGAGGATGATATAAATGTTTATATGTGTATCGCACGGGGCAAAAGGCAAACACGCGACACGATAGCTTTTCATGCCGTTAGATAAAAGAGCGAAAGAAACAGAAAGAAAGAGAGAGAGAGAGAGAGAGAGAGAGAAAAAAAAAGATAGTGAATTTAAAAGAAGAAGGGGAGTTAACGGAAATGGAGTATTGGTGGTGACGAAGGAAAGACTAGGATATTTTCGTACTTTTCCTGAAGGAAAAGCAGAGGCATGAAAGCAGCATACGCGAGCTATAGAAACCCGTCGACGGAAACCTTGATCCGTTCGCGGAGAGGAGCTGAGAGTAAGGAGAACATGGGGTAGGAGAATAGAAAAGAGAAAGAGAGAGAGAGAGAGAGAGAGAGAGAGAAAGGGAGAGAAGAAATAAAAAAAAGAGATGTATGAGAAAAGGAAAGAGAGAAAGGAAGAAAATCGTCGTGAAGAAAGAAGTAAGAAAAGAGACGTATGAGAAAAAGAAAGAGAGAGAGAGAGAGAAAGAAAGAAATAGAGAGAAAAGGCGGAACCCCAAGTAGGAATTGTCTCCCCCGAGAATTTACAGTTCCTGGAGCAATTCTCGGGCTCCATTTTTTGCATATGTTCAGTCCGTCTACGAAGGTAGTCCAGAAACTTATTTTCGCGACCCGTCTTTCCCTCTTTCCCTCTTTCTCTCACTCTCTCTCTCTCTCTCTTTCTCTTTCTATCTCTCTTTCTTATTTCGAATCTTACTCCTTTTGCCCTTCTCGCGATCCTCGTAAATCATCGATCCTGTCACGCACGCCTTGCCAAGCAACTTGCTACTAAGGAAAAAGGAAAGAAAAGGAGGATCAGAGAAAAAAAAGAAAAGTGTAGAAGAGTGAAAAGAGGATGAAACGAAAGGTTCAAATACTTTTCCGTAATCGCGAATATCTACTTGTAGCAGCAACTGCGGAGACGTGGTCACGAACCAATCTTTTAGATAAAACGCTTTAAAAATGTTCTTCTCTCTCTTAGTTTTTATTTATATATTTATTTTTTCTTTCTTTTTTTGTTTTTTTTTTGTTTTTTTTTTGTTTTTGTTTTTTTCATTGATTAATTTTCATTTTGCTGAATACTTTTTTATCTGGCCATTTATCTCTTGGCCAGTTTTTACTCTTATCATTATGGCCTCGATCGATCTTTCTTGGAGCAAGCCTTGTATTCTGAGCTTAACTTAAATATCCTTTTCTCCTGTCGATCGATGTTTCATTGATTGACGTAAGGAGAAAATTAAGGAACTTCCTTTTGGAAAGAAAAACAAAGAAAGAGAGAGAGAGAGAGAGTGATAAGAGTGCAATATTCAAGTAATTTTGTGATATCTGATTATCCGATAAGACAAAAAGAACATTACAGATTTTTTCATAAACGTTAAATCGTTTTCACTATTTTATTATTTTGTTTTTTATTATTTTACTTTTCTTCTCTTCTCTTACCATTACACGATAGTTTGTGCAGAGTTAAAAGAAGAAAGATAAAAAAAAAAAAGTGAAGAGGGAGGAAAACAAAAAACGAATTTGTGGAACGCAAAAGGGTGAAATGGAAAAGTCGTGTTGGCCTAATTCAACGTGTTTCTTTAATGTATGACTCGGCAAAGTAGGATTATCGCTAAAGTAGAATGTCAAGTAGGATGTTAAATGGCACATATTTTCTAAGTTTGCTTCTACATACACGATAACGGCATACATAAACTTACATACCTTGGAATTGACGACTAAGCACATCTCTTTCAGTTTCTTAATAACTCCACGTCTTGTACGAGTCTCGTTGATGAGTCTCTCGAGTATCCAATCAATCAGATCTAAAACAATAGCACAGGCATTATATAAAACTACCCTATTCTCTAAATTTATATATCAAGTAGTACTTTAGAAGAGATTACATCTTAGCTTGATTACATTGATACGAGAGCAAAAAATAATAAATCTTCCACGTTTTATAATCTAGAATTTCGAAACATTTAAACATTTATTATCTTGTATTTTATTTGTTCATTCATTCGTTTCGTCGATGAAGAGTAAATAATACGAATGGAGTGGAATATGAGAAATAAAATAGGAAAGGAAAGCATTACTTATACTTTTTTGCTTGGGTCATCCGTATTTCCACTTTGAAGCATTTTAACGACTTGCAACGAATCGATAAATGTCCGACGAATAAAATTCTGTTATTTGCTCTTTGTCATTATTTATCCGTATTATATCCGTCGTTTTAAGAAAAAAAAAAGAAAAGAAAGAAGAGATAAGAGAAAAAAGTATGTGAGAGAAAAAAGAGAGAGAGATAGAGAGTGATCATTAGTCAAGAATTGCAGCATTAATATTCGATTCTCTAGGGAGATTTGCGCGAGTGATTAATATTACGAAAAAGACAATTATTCTCGAAGAAAATAGGACTCGAGATAAGAACATTGAATATAATACAAGCGATAGGACGAGACGGTGACGGTGACGGTAATGGTAATGGAGGTGGAGGTGGAGGTGGAGGTGGAGGTGGTGGTGACGTAGGTAGGACGAAAGAAAATTAATCGATACGTGCGGAGGTTTGAGATAAAAAAAGGAAAAAACGAGATATTAAAAAAAAAGATAAAAAAAAAACAAGAAAAACAAAAGAAAATACATAATGGAGGACAAAGTATCTGGCTAAGTAAGAAACCAAATGATTTTCTATGGTTTCCTCCATCTTATAAATGTAGCGTAAGGATGATTTAACGAACAAACGAGAAATAACAAGGGCTTTTTTTTCTATCGTAACGCCCACAATTACGTCTGGTAATTTCAGGAAATTCCGGCAAGTTGAAAGCACTGATCCTTCCTGCCACTTTTACCCTGCTCACGACAATTTTTCCGCGTGGTCACCTGGGAGAGTCAAACTGACACCCTTTTCTCTTTCCAGTATTCTCCACCCTTTTGCCCTTTCTCTCGCTTTACTCTATGCTTCCTCAACTCATTACACCGAAATGTCGGGCCTGCGTTAGAAGTTGAGAGAACAATGCCTGTCTCCCTTTCTCAGGCATTCACGTAGAGAGACAACACGACGAACTTGTAGGACGCTGGTTTACCACAAACAACCTACTCATACGAATTGTTCTCTTTTCTTTACGTGCGATGAGATGAAAGGAAAAAATAAACCCCCAAAAATAAAAGAAATAAAAAAATCAACAGTACAATTACGTTAGAAGATCGTATTTTAAATTCATTCCTTGGATCGACATGCGTTTATCTCTTATCTTTTAATTAAAAATAATTATATATATATATATTGTTTAATTTAAATCATTAATATATTTTACTTTCAACGAATGTGTGATGTTCCGTGTAAGATATGGAATAAATTTCTCGGAGAGCTCGAAATAACCAAGATATAAATGATAAATATAGCAAAGCAATTGGTTAAATGTTTGATAAAGTAGTTATTAAAAACTCAAGGTTTAATCTCTCTTGGTAAGAAAAGAGTTAACGGTATTGTAAAATTCTTCTAAAGCGTATTTTTTTGGCTACGAATCCGTAGAGAGATTGATTCAAGGGCAAAGTTGTTTCAACTATTTATACACGATCGATATTATCCGTGAATTGGCCTAGAGGCTAGGGGATAACTGCATCATCCGCGGAGCTACGTGATTCGGTTAACCAAGAAACGAAGACATTGTTATCGTCGATCTAATAAATCACATAGACGATTCGCTCGTACCAATTCTCATCACCAGTTCCTCTGCAGTCTGCCCCTTCTTGCCCCTACCATCATATATTCCCACATCTCGAAAATCCTTTCTGCCTCATCGCGAGAAACGAATTTAATCTTAATTTCGAAAGATATCAAAATCCATGTTCTCTCTTGATTCCTATCTCGATCGCGTATCGACGATTTCATCTTAACCTGCGATTTTCTTGGCAACGTAAAATTATTTTGTATATTTAACGAATCCACGTTATTTTATTCGATAACTATAGCTCCTAAGTATTTTTTTTTTTTATGAAATATTGTTACAAACGAACAAACGTACGAACGAACGATTTGAATTATCTTTATAAATCTCATTGCCAGTTGATATGCTGTTTCCTCGTATCATATAATTATCAAATACATCTACGTTAATTATACCGATACGTTATCGTGCAACGATTTCATTTCAAACTTATTTACTTTTTACTTACCTCGCAGGAAGTATACGATTTATAATAACACACGAAGTAAGTGTATACGATTACAATGATTATACGAATGATAAGTAATAACGAAATATTTTACGAATTAAATAATATCTTCTACTTTGTTATTTTAAACCGTGCCAAAAATGGTTTTCAAAATATAGGAAAAATATAAATACGGATAATTACAAGCATTGTTGTAGAAATAAAAGCATACTTTATACAAGGATTAAATTTCAATTAGTTATTTCATAAAGCAACAAGTTTATGTGCATAATAAAATTTTTGTTATATGCTTGCCTAAAAACGCCTAATTATTAGTGTATTATCTAGTTCTTTCACGAATTAATTGAAGTCGACATTTGAACAATAACAGTTATACATTTACGAAAAGAGAGAGAGAGAAAGGGACATGTACCTTCCGAAGGCTTGTTAGTTTGATGTTCCATGAAGAGGGTTCGGAGTTCGTCCTCCTCTGCCTCAGTCCAAACACCCCGCGAAACTTTCTTCTTATCCGTCTCAGTATTGTAACCCTCGACGATTTGCGTCGCATCGTGTGCGTTCTTCCAGAAGAGTAACTCCATATACGACTTCCGGTTCTTCTGCGCGACTTCGACGAAACGACGAATTATGAAGATTGCAAACTTCTGAAGCTCCTAAAGCATACATTTCTATGTTATCAAGAAGGAACGATTTGTAATCTTTCTTTTTCTTCTTCTTCTTTTAATCGATTTAACATGGCTTTATATTATATGCGGGAAAAATCTTAAAAAAATTATTGAAAATATATATGTATTAAAGAAATATATAATTAAATACCTTGTGTTCGGGATGCTTTGATTCGAGGATCTTTTGAAAAGTTCGAAATATCGATGCTTGAAATATCATAGCCGGCATTTTACATTCGAATGCAATTCTATGCAACATCTTCGTGACGTAATGATTGACCTCCTTAGTATTCTTATCAAATTGTTGTAGAAGAAGGTTAAGCGCTTTAACTATCTTTATATTTGCGAATCTAAGACAATTAATCATTCGATGTTTCTAATTAGTAGAATCCATTTTCATTTGTTTTTAAATACAATATTTTTTCATTAAAATCGAACTCTTATCATATCATACTATACCTTTGCACGAATTCGTTTAATTTGAAATCCGTTTCTTCTGTTACGACATCTTCATGGTCATCATTTTCTTCTTCTTCATCTTCTTCTTCTTCTTCTTCTTCAATGTTAAAGAAAGTGTAAAAATTAAAATCTGATAACTGTAACTTGTTTACAAAAAATAAGAATTTTAATTTAATTTTTTAATAAAGTATTATATTTATATCTTACCACCGTTGCGAGTAAAGTTATCTTCGAAATTGTTCTCTTGATTCGCCTGTTGCGTAGGTAAGTCATCCTCGACAACTGAAAAGAAAATCACGATTGAGTCTCTCTCTTTTAAAATGTTTTTAAATATTTATTAAAAGACGAGTCAAGAATTCCTTAAATATTTAAAAAATGATCAGATCCGTGAGCCACGAATGAATATTGCGAAACAGAAGGAGAGAGAGAGAGAGAGAGAGAGAGAGAGAGAGAGAGAGAGAGAGAGAGAGGAAAGTGAAGGAAAAGAGGTTTACAGTATATTTTTGTAATTTTTCAAAACGCACGGAATCAAAGTTGCAAGAGAAAAAACCGTAAGGGTGCTATATCATTCTCGAACCGTTCAAGTTTTTGTTTTAGGTGACAAAAAATTTGCCCCGATTGTTCGTAAATAAAGAATGAGATTCGTTCCGGATCGATCGAGTCAAAATCGATAAGAGAGAGAAAGAGAGAGAGAGAGAGAGAGAGAGAGAGAGAGAGAGAGAGAGAGAGAGAGAAACGAGAGAAAGAAGAAGGAAATAAAGAAAGGTTCAACGAGAGTTCCTTGATCTGTGAGAGCCGCTTGTGGAAATCCTGGTACCGAAAAGAAAGCAAGAAATAGATAAAAACAAAAGCAAACGGAGGGTAAATCGTGAGGATTAATTTATACGGACCACGAAATTCCGGAAATGCGAAACGTCGAGGTAAAGGAACGTTGCCAGTGCCGGTCGAGCATCGATGGTGATGAAATCCGGATGCGAGCCCTTCTCTCCTAACTTTTTCCCATGTCTCCCTCCAACCCCTTTCTACGAACGTTCTCCGGGCATTTATTTTATGCGCATGCGCGTTACCAACAACGTAGCCTGGTCGTTGTGCGTTCGTGAAAACGTGAAATCCGATCGGATTCCCGTACGATTTAAATTTATTTATCTATCTTTTTCTATCTCTCTATCATTCTCCCTTCTTCCCTGGCTTTGGCCTTCCAACCGGAGAATTCATCGAACGAATAAAGCGAACGTTGTGGGTGGTTCGAAAGAGACTGAAAAAGGGCTACGACTACAGAGGGTGGGAAGTATCTGACCACGGCGATTACGATTTCCACGAATCCGGATTAAAATTCTCTTACTAGAAGAGTATAAATTAGTGATTTAGAGTGATTTAGGAACTACTCGAGTATCTCGTTATGTTTTAGCAACGACCAAAAAAGTACCGATCCTTATACCGGATTTTTCATCAGTATACTCAAGATCTTATATTTTTTCTATACAACCCCTTTAATCTAAACAAAAATTAAAATATTAAACTAGAATCAAATTACATCTATCGAGGATACAATGAAAATTTCGATTTTTTTTCTTTCTTATTAGTTTATTAAATACAAAATTATAATCTTTCAATACTTTTTTCTCTTTCTTTTTGTCGAAAAATTTAATCGAAAATATATTATTTCGGTCAATGGTTCGACATAATGAGTTTTTTCGTCGAAACATCCCGTTGAGCTATCAACCGGACGCGAACTTATTGATTGTTTTATGATCCGTCACAGATGTCAGAACCGTTAATCACCAAAAACAAGCGCACCATATGGCTGGCGAGAATCGCGAGACTATAGGTTCGTGTCGGAAAACGATAGCAACGTCCAGCCACGTATTCACTTGTAAGCTCGACACCAATAGAGAGAATCGAAAAGTAGAAAGAATTTCCTTCGCACCTGAAAATTAAATTTCTCTGTACGAATCGTTGCTCTGATTCGAGTATAAATTTTATACTCGACGTGTAATTATTTTTTACGTTCATTTCTCTCGTTCGCAGTAGCTTTTCTCGTGTTACTTTATTTTTTAAATGAGTTATTTAAAGCAAAACATATACCTACGTATCAGATATATTATATATATTTGCCTAAGAACAAAATTATTCCACGAATATTTTTGTCGAATCCAACGATCATTAACACGAACTTGCGTGTAAAATTTTCTAATATCAGACAAACGAAACAACATAAGCAAAAAATCGTCGTTGAATTTCAAAGTAAATCAGTAAGATGAATTAAAAAAAGGTCGTCTGCTTAAAAAAGTATGCCGATGAAGTCTTTTTAAATCATTCGGTAAAAGTTTCCTTTAAAAACTCGTGTTACCTCGGCTAAAGAAAAACTTTCTCCTTTTCGAAGAATCCGGTTTGTCCAAGTGACAGTGACGGCGTTATTTCAGCTTAAACTTTTAATCGTCTCTTCCCATGACCTCCTTAAACTCTAGACAGTAATTTGAGATAAAATAAAGCGTTCATTCGGTTCTCGGTGTCTTCCAGTTTTAAAGCTTCTACTACGGCCACAAATATATCAACGAAAAGCTCTTTCGGTTCTCGAGAAAGTATTAACTACTTTTCTTTTCTTTTTTCTTTTTTTCTTTCTTTTTCTATCTAAGATTCGTAGAAAATTATACTAAAAACGATTCGAACTCATTTTCATTTCAATAAAAAAAGCTTCTCTACAAAATTGCTGCATTTGATCCAAAGATATTCCAAAAATCTGACTACGATTTTTCCCTTTTTTATTTTTATTATGAAAGAATTTCGATACCATTTTACAAAAATAGCAATTAAATAAAGTTCGATGGAACAAATTGGTGCTAAAATCATTATATTTGTTCAGGATTTTCACCAATTTTATTGTACTATCGTTCTTTCAGTTAAATCCTCGATATAATCCGACGAATTGAACGGAACCGAATTGAAAAATTTTAATTATCTTTCTCGTCACATGTGTGACATATTATATTCTATTTTTATGTGTAGAAAATAAAAGCATGTGGAACCCACACACGAGTCTAGTGAAACTTCTTAAGTTTTTTTATGTTGGCAACTCTATTGAGTTATTAGATTATTAATTATTTTTTTCTGCACATTTAAATAATTTCAATAGTAAAAATTTACACAATTAAAAATTCAACTAATTTTAATATTGTATGCGCGATACACTAATGTCAGCGAACAATAATTGAAAGATATTAGCGTTGCAGATGATAATAAGTTTTACCACACAAATAACACGCTTCTCTCAAAATTTGAAAAATTCGGTATCCTGCCAAAAGAAATTTCATTAGAAAAAATAAAAGAAAAAATACACGAATGTTCATCAGTATCGTGATAAATCAATGTTGTGTCATTGTTTTTCATACGCGAACGAAGAGATTAAAAGCGTATAAGAAAGTTTCGACTTCGATAAAACGTTCGAGCCCGTTGATGATAGAAGATCTATGCTTAAATGTGTATGCGTGCGTACACGTGTTTGTTGCATAAATATAGACTTATATCTCTTCCAAGGATTCGTAAAAGCTTTCTCGAAGTCCAATCCAAATTCGAAGGCTCTCATTTATTCAGGTGTCGTAGCAGCGGTTTGTCATCTTGAAAGTTTAATACCAACCGTTGCTTGTTAAGCCTGTACTCCTGACAACGTAATCAACGACGAAATTCATCACGAATTTTCAGATAAGCGCTTTAACGTGATAAGTACCTACGGATAATCCACGTACGAGAGGAAATTCTCGATCTGCCGGATAGCTGAACCAAATTTCCTCACAAAATTTGTTGAAGTTTCTCGACGTTGCATGTTAACCGAAGTGAGAGAGAACTCGTAGACATGCTATTAGTTATCCTATACGTACGTCGATTCCAGTTCTCAGCAAAATTTTTTATCAACAAAAAATTTTAACTTATCCTACCTAGTGCATTGAGGGTATTACAAACGTTCCCGCGAATTTCCATTCGTATATGTTCATCCGTAGTTTTTCGAATACGTTTAAATTATTAGGAAGTAGATAATTATTTATTTTCGTTTATTAATAATAATATATTTAGGTTAGATTTTAGTCCTCAAAAGGGAAAAATCTCGTATGTGGAATAGTTTTGATGTTACTCCGATCGGAACAAATATGTGACTGATCGATTTTTCCTGCAATATTTCCTTTACAAAGAATAACAACAAAGTTTTCTCATCGGACGTAGGCATGCGCAATTCACGGTATATTTAATCTAACTATGAAAATAGAAACACGTTGTGTGTATCAAATTTTTAAGAAATATATCGTAAATTTTTCTTCTTTTTTTGTTTTTTCATCTCATAAAACATCTGCAATCTCAACGAGGTATTTATCCAAATTTCGTATATTATTAAAAAAACAAAAAGAAACACAAAATTTGTTCTACACGTACAAATGCTAAATAGTGCAAATTTATTTTAAACTTAACGGTAAAAAAAAATTAGGATCGTCGTAATTATTTTACGTGGTAAAAAAAAAATAGTAAAAAAAATACATCGAGAGGTCAGTTTTGTTTCGAAAGTCGCGCTATAACTCGAAGGTCCTGGTTATCGATCGTCCTGACGGCCGCAGCGTGGGTTGCGTCCGATGCACTCTGTAAAAGCGTTTGTGTGTATGCATATATATATATATATATATATATATATATATAAGAGTTCGTCGAGCCTTTGGGTATATAGGTGGTAGTACTAGTATTGGTGGTGGTTGGGTGCACAAGCACGCAGGGAAATATATTACACGGGCCAGTGCGCGTGCGTGCACGTGCGGGCAGGTGCGCTAACGACCGTGAAGGAGATTGGCAGAACGCGTTGCTCCATCGTGGCCACGCCACGTTTATATTATGTCAGTAGCTGCTTTATAGTATGCATACATATAAGTACGCATCGCGTGTCTATACAACTTCTGCTCCGACTTCTACCCCCTCTTTGTTTTTTTTTCTTTTTTTTTTTTTTTTTTTTGCATTCGAAATACGATGTAAAGTTGAAAAAACTCGATGTCAATACTGGATTCGATGTGTTTCAATTTTCAATCGTGTGTAATATTAATGAACTTTTTTATATAATAGATTACACTTTTAATTTGAATTCAATTAAGTGAGCGTAGATTTTAATTAAAATATATTTAGCAAGAAGCAAAATTATTTAAAAAAAAAAAATTGTATATTTTGAAGAGGAATAATAATATATATATTATTGATTGTAAATAAATTGTTTTATTTTATCATTACTCTTTTGTCAGACGTAGAAATAATTTTATACGTATTTTTACTAATCTTTAAGTGCATATAGAAGATAAAAAGTTTTCATTTTTTGTTCCTTCTTTTTCCTCTTTTCTTCAAATTATTCGAAATTTTCTTGCTATCTCTCTGTATTACAAATCATCTCGCTCCATCCAGCACGGTAACGTGAAAGTTTTTTCTAGTTTTGAACTTTGTCAGAAAATCGAGGAAAAAGAATGTTGCGAAAAACTATTCCCCGAACTTTCGACTTCGAAACTCGACTAATTCGAGGAGCGTAACTTCGTGATACTTGCTTACACGATTTTTCAGAAAAGAGAAAGGATTTTTCCGAAGATGAAGTAAACGTTCAAGGATCAAATAGAAGAAGAGAGCCATTCTTCGAGGAAAAACTAAAAAACATTTTTATCTATTTCTTTTGTTTTTTGTTTTCGAGAAATAATACAGAAAAATAGAAGGAAAAAGATATAGATATAAGTGTCACGAATAAAACTGTTCGAATAAAGTTTACCGACGTTTTACTGACGTCGTTTTTGTTCATTAAATTAAATATCCCCACAGTTAAGAGTTTGTCATCAGAATTCCTTGCTAAAATAGTAGACTTGCGTTTACCCGAGCGAGGGTTTTTACGTAGAATAAATTTTTTTGTTTCTTTTCTTCTTCTTTTTTCTTTTTTTTTTTTTTCTCTCTTTTATCGCACTCACGACTTAACGAACTTTCAGGGCCAGCTAAATAATGCGACGATAATGTAATAATTCCGCGTAACTATCGGAGACATTATTGCGCCACCATAGTTACATGCAAATTTGCATTAAATCTACACCAAAATACGGGGGTTTCGCCAAAATAGGGATTTTGGCAAGTTGCCGGTATTAACGCCGTACTTTCGACGATGTAGGCGTGCATATACATAAATTTGCATAATGAAATAGGCGTACGTTTCTATATCTTGTAATATTTCCAAAGAAAATAAGGTTAAAACACATTTGTTTGCCTTACCGATGTCGTTGGCCTTTTGTAGAGTCCGAATCATTGCCTAGTTGTTCGCAATTGAATTGAACGTATGCATCAAAGAAACCGCCTTCATTATACACAAATGAATAATACAAAATTAATAAATCTCAAAAATGAACGTCATTATAATATTCGTCAAATAATTTTGTCCACCATATAGACGAACGTAAGGCCATTAACTCGCAAATGCGAATTTAATATTAGAAAAGAATTATAGATTTATCGAAAAAGTAAACATTAAAGCTGGTGATGTTCTCTGATAGAGGCTAATCCTTTATCTCGAAGGAAACAACGCGGAACTTAATCGGTAACCAGATGATCTCCCTATAGTCATTCCTCTTCTATAGTCATTCCTGTTTCGCTTAAGCTCGTCTTTCGTTACGAGTTAAGACCGTGATTCTACGGTTCATTAAATCGGGCATTATCGTGGGTGCAAAGACGAGAGTGACATTATGCGATTGTGTTACCGTGGTAATAAGTGTTGTCTGACGTATATGGTGCCCGAGTAAATGGGCCTGCAGGTGGTATTTCAGAAGTTGGATAACGAAGAGGAAAACGAAGGCGATAAACAAGAGAGAGAGAGAGAGAGAGAGAGAGAGAGAAGGGGGATGAGCCGGTGAATGAATGAAAGGAGGGATGAAAAAGGGTAAGGGAAGTAAAATGTATAGGTAGATTTATCGTGGCTGAGACTAAACACCCTGGTACAGTGGCTCAATGTAATTTTTGAAGAGACAATAACCGTCTCCTCGTCATGCTACACCATCGTAAAACGTCCGAATATTTTTATACTTTCTCTCTCTCTCGCTCCCTTTCTTTCCTTTAAATACATATATAATACACATGCACACCCGGTTAACACCCTGTATTGCATTTAAAACAGGCAATTTCGGAACAAAATTCCTATGTGAGTAAATACCCGAAATTTTTTCCACTGATGCGAAGGAAAACGATTTATTTATTTATTTTTTTTTTTTTAAATGAAATAGTATTCGAAAATTGAATCGGAATTTGATTTTAAATCTAAAAGAGATAGAATGTTATTCATCGATATTTTGACTATATCGTATGTATATGTATATTGGACATGAATATTGGACATGGATATTGGATACATTTGAATTCGATTAATTGTAAGTATTCAGAAAATTTGTACACTGGAAACCGTAAATTAATGGAAATTATTAAAGTGATTTTGAAAATGCAACTTGCTCTCTCTGTCTCTGTCTCTCTTTCTTTTTCATTTTACACATAACATCTCCTACGGTTAAGACTAGATCTTGGAAGCATTACGTCGGTAATATCATCCTTGTCATAGCTTTAATTAACCAGCTTATTAACGTTATCAACGCAAAAAGGACCCTCGAAAATGGAAGGTAGCGGAAGAGCGTCGCAACAAGGAGTAAAGAGAAAGGTACTTCTGTTCCTCTACTCGTACGTAAGTGAATATGCGTTAACCTCTCTACTGATATGATGTAACTTTTGAAACGATGATAATTCTCTCTCTCTCTCTCTCTTTCTCTTTTATTGGGTAGTGTGTTTTATTACAAATAATTTCGAAGAGACAAGATATGCCCTTTTCCTCCCTTACTATTTTTCTCTGCCTTTGTTTGACTTTCAAACACGTCCTGAATTCTCTGACCCGAAAAATATGTAAAGGAGATAAAAGGTTGAATTGAAATATAGATACTTTTGGCGATCCTCGAAATAAGGGGTATTTTCAACACAACGAGAAAAAAAAAGTTCTGTTTTTATTTTTTTCAAAGTTATCGTTGTTAAAATACACAAAACATTTTAATTTAGAAACACGAACATTTCGAAGTTTTATAATTCCATTCTAAAACATTTCAACGATATCATATAACAATATAATACTATTTTTTGAAAGTAAAAAAAACAATAGCGTATTAATATCGCAATTTAAAATATTGTTATTATTAAAAAATACATTATTAAACGTTTGTTATTATTAAAAAATTATTATTGTCAAATTGTATTTAGTTTTTATTTGCAATGCGAACTTCTTAACGGATATTAAATTTATACTTTACAATACTACTTATGTACGACTTTTAATTAAATTTTCTCAGTCTCTTTTTCTACTTGCTATTAAGAAAAAGATGAAGAACGAAAAAAAAAAAGAGAATAAAAGATAAATAACAGAAAAGTGAGTATACGTTCAGAAACTTTTCTTCTAGATTTGACACGATTCTTTTAGTGATGATAACTCTTGGTGTTCACTCGAGGAAATCAGGGAATAAGTTTTTTTTTTGTTTTTTTTTTTTTTTTTTTTTCGTTCTTTCCTTATTATGCCTCCGCGATTCCGTTTGGATTCAAAAGGCTGAGCCACTCTTAATTCAGTTCCTTCTTTCTTACACAGCAGCACGAAGGAAAAAGAGAATTGGTATATCGCGTAGAAGAAAATTATATTACGATTGCTTGAGAGAAAAAGCGTTATTATCTTTCTTATTTGCAAAATGGCAAATGAAAATGACATTAACGTAGAAAAATTAAATTAAATGTCAATTGACTGTACATTATCCACGATGAATAAAATGAAATGATTCGTAGAGTTTTTTTTAAGTACATTTTCGTTTTCAAGTACTTTCTTATTTTTTTTTTAGCATAAAAAATATTTTGTTTCGACGAATTAAAAAGATTGCGGAAAGAAATATTACTTCGTCTGAATTTTGTACAATTAACACGTGTCGAATTTTTTACTATAATCATGTTTGATTATTCGTCCATAAATAGTAGCTACCGGAAAAAGTGCTTTTTATTCTTGTACTAGGCAAGCTTTCAGATATGCGAACGTAGTTTGCTAAGACCACCGTTGATCTTACCTATCGTCATCCATGAATATCAAAAAGTTACTTCACCTTTTGTTATAATACCTTAATATATGTAGAACAGTTTGGTCTTACGTATTCTCGAATATTTCAAACGATCCATAAAAACTTAAATGTAGCGTTAGTAAGGATAGTCATTGTAGAATGGTATTATATTAAGTATATCTTATATAAGTATTTTGTTGTTTCATGCTTTCATGACTTTCGAACTTGTTGTTGAAATAACGTAGTATGGGTGGTGCTTCTTAGCTTTTGAAAATGATTATTATATTTACTAATCTACCATCTACCTTTGTTACAACGTAAAATATTGAATCTTCACAAAACTGCAGATACGTTTAACAGGTATAAGCAGAAAAAAAAAGAAAGTATCAAAATTTATTTTAATTTCTGTATTATTTTTTATCGTGTTTATTCTCGGAATTGATATTGAAACATCATATGTTTTATTTAAAAATAAATATTCTGTATATTGTAATATTTACTGAGGGAGCAACAAATCGAAAGAAGAGCAAAACTCTTACTATGCGTTCTTCGATAAAAATCTTCGATAATCTTTTCCAATTCCCGAACGACCATGATCGGAATCGTAGAAGTGAAATCTAGTTGAAGCTAGCTAGAGCTATCTTATCCAGCATCGCGTTACTTTTCTCCATGGCTATGAGCATTCGATCGTCGAAGCAGAAAAAGTCGTTAGAGAGTTTTCAATGAAACCCATTCTTGGTTAATACCCGAAGCTATCGATTATTCGGCATAGAACGATCAACGAACAATGGGTGGTTTGGTCTAGCATTCCAGACCGTAAAATTGTATGGTATACGGTTTTCCATAGTTGTTACAAAAGATAAACCAATTCGGAGAATTGTGTTTGTCGTTTTTAATCGTGGTAACGTATACAGTTTTCAGAAATTTGGGTAAAATTTCGAGTTCGATAAAACAAAAAAAAAAAAGAATAAAAAAAGAAAAAAGGAAAAAAGAGAAAAAAATTCACAACCATGAGAAAGAATGAAAAAATGTTCGTAAACGTAAATATTGGCAAACTTGTTAACGTTAACGATCGTCAATAAAATATCAACAAAATTATAATTGTTATTAAACGTAATCGTATAATATATTGCAATTTTAATATATTTGCATTGTTCGCGTAATGATTCGAATATTATTATGTTTGCTTTACTTTGACCTGAAAAGTACTAGTTTAAATTACAACGGGAGAATAAAGTGGATAGGATTATCGAAAGTCGAAAGTAGAATCGAACAAGATCGTCGAACTTCGATCTCCTTAGCGTTAATCGATTATTTTCAACTTGAGATCAGGATGCGAAACGATACGAGCTTGATTTTAGATCTTTATCGAGTTACAAGGATACTTGTTGTAAAAGGTTTGGTATTCTCGTTTGAAATAAGAAAGAGAGAAGAAAAGTACATTTGAGAAACTTTAACTTGATGTATTAAGTTTAGAGATCGACAAAAGCAATCGATCTTCGAAGTTTTAGTCTAAAGGAAAGTTAATTACAAGGAAGTCATTTCCATGATGAAATATGTTCAAACGGTATCCTTGTTCTTCGAAGCTTAAGCTTCCGGTTTAACAACAAGAACACCGAACTAGACGAATCAACATTTTCTTCTCTACCAGCTACCTACATTCTCACGACTTTCAAATTTACCTTGATCGGATGATAGCAATATCTTAACTTTAGGAAACCAACGTATGATCTTTGAACATGTTGAAACTTCCTCTATCTCTCTTACTCCCACCATCTTTCTCAATAATGCGTCATCGATCTTCGTCTTCCGCACGAAACGTAAAGTTCGATCCGACTTCCTTCTTAGTTCACGAGAACATCTCTGCAGTATAGGTAAAACTTTACGTCTTCTATTCTCTTGTCTTTTATTTTTTGAAAAAAGAGAGAAACGAAAAGAGAACGAAGTTAACATTCATCCCTTGCATATGTTTGAATGAAGAAGAAAGAAGAGAAAAATAAAAATAAAATCACCGATCGGTCAACGGGGGAAAAAAAGAAGAACTTTTTTGGTTCCTGCGATCGGTGTGTAAATAGTATAAAAAAAGGGAATAGGGCCTAGAATATAAGGTGCTTACGAGCTTTTCGTGACATATAGGTACTCGAAGATCTCCAAGAAGGAAGAACGTAAACCTTTCTTTTATACACATATATATACATACCTATATACCTATATATAAAACATATATTGTATATATCTTTCCCCTTCTCTTTTTTTTTCATCTTTTTACTACATACACGTAAAAATGTATCTCTTTCTCTCTTCTACTAGCGAGCCAAACTACCGGTGTCTGTACGAAGTTTTGGTATTCCACTGTCGTCACGGTCCGGCACGACTATTAGGCTGGTAACTACTTATTCAAACCGGATCGCTCGAAACACCCTCCTTCTTCGAGGTTCTTGTCAAGCCAAGCACGTTTTCCAGCAGATCTGCACGCCCCACCCTCTTCCACCCTATTCCACCTCCCCTACCTTCCCATTCCCTTCAAATCCTCTCTCCATCTCTCTTGTTCTTTTATTTCTCTCTTTCTACGTCGTTCCATCTTACTTTTTCGTTTTCTGTCCCACTACTCATTCTCGACTACACGACCTTCCTTCCTTCCTTCCTTCTGTAACGATGCACCTACTCTTCTCTCTACCCTTCTATTTTCATTATTTCTACCCCTATCCGTCTCTATCTTTTAATGTACAGTCAGCTGTTCTTTTTCTACTATTTCTCGAGAAAAAGTCCCCTTATTTCTCTTTTATTTCCGTCTTATTTGAAACACGTTATCGTTTTACGATATATCTATTTCGACTAAACTCTGTGTATCTATCAAGCACTTTAAATAAGATTCGACGTTGTTTCGAGTTAGATAGCTGTTGAATTATTGAATGCGAATAATTTATTAACTCTGATCGAGATCGAAGAGAAACAAAATAACAAATGAGAGAATCAACATGAAATGACGTGTATTGGACTTTGCTTTATTATGTTACACTTTCATTCTATTCTATATTTTAATCCATTTTCGTAAATATATATTTCGACTTATTTAATTAATATTCTTAATATATGATTATTAATTAATTGTTATTTTATTTATTTTTCATTGTTATGTTAGCTCGAGCATTTACGAATTAGACGAGTGGGGAAGTTTGTTTCGAAACTTTGTGATTATCCGAGCATCACAGGATTTTGTAAATGCGAATAAAAGGAAGTACGCTGACGACATTGAAGGATTATTTCGAGTCGAGGAAGGATGTGTAAATTTACTCGACTCACCTATGTTTGATAAAGATAACGGATATTTTTATGTTTTATATTGATTGAAAATAGAAAAAAGTATACATGTTGGATTTAATGTACGTTGATTTACGTTCGAATATCAAGAATATGTTGTTTTATGATTCAACATATTTATTTTTATAATATTTAATCCCTTATAGCATTTAAACTTTTTTGGAATATAGTATATTATTAAGTTGTTCGTAAAAATAAAGTTTTTATTATAATCTGGAAATAATATAATTAACTGAAACCAAACATTCGCGAAACAAATTCATAAATTTAATTATGCTTATCAAAATAACAAGGAAAATATTATTTTATAATATTATATATATGTACATATATACAATATTCGATAAATTTTATTCAAATTACTCTCATTTTACTAGAAAGAAAGAGAGAGAGAGAGAGAGTGAAAGAGATAAAATATAAAAAACAAAAAAATTTTGCGACGAGTTAATAAAATAGAATAGAATATTCTCCATGATCGAATGTCCGAGAAGATATAAGCAATACAAATCTCGAATAGATAAGAAAGTAAGGGTAAATAATTTGGAATCCTATGAAATCTATATGTTTATGGTCAAAGTTTACGAGTCGAATTTGTCGATTCAGAAGCCACATTTCTCTTTATACATCTGCCAGAAGGATTTCTTTTCGGATGTTCTATAAACACGAAGGGTATGATGATGGGAATAAAATAATAGTCGTAAAATCATTCTCAGAATATTAGCTCGAAAACTGCTCTTCCTAATAATATTTGGATTTAAACGCCATAAAACAAGAATAAGTTGATGTTAGAGAGAAACGGATATATATATTAAATGTAGTATAATATATAATAATAATAACATAATTTTGAGATAATGAAATGTTTCCTACATAATATTATCCATAATTATATCGTAATTATTAAACATTATTTAGAAAATGACTATCGATAAAGTCACATGAGCATTAAAATCGATGATCACGAACTTTGTTCGCACCATCCTTTCATAAGCCTCGACGATGGTTGATACTTATCCTATAATATGCTCTTCCGTCTAAGCGTTTAGCTCCTGTCTAATTATCCGTAAAATAGGCTATTCTCTCGAACGGCCTTTATGACTTTGACGATATCGTGACTGGTATTGCACACGCTACGCGTTTGCCTGCTTCAGCTTCATATACCAAATGGTCAACGAGCCATGAAGCATTTTCAAAGAATCGAGACAAGGTCTCATAACACCAAATTCAATGAGTTTAGAATGCATAAACATGTATCAAGTATTATATCTATTTGGTGCTGAACGATATTCGATTGTGTAGAGTAGGAAAACATTCGTAAACATGAATGAATTACATATGCATATATATATATTTAGTCGGGGAAAAAGTTTCTTCGTATTTTCCTGATAGATGGATTCAGCATCGCATAATTCTGGTAATATTATTTGGACTTGCTCAATACTTGAATGTGAAAGCTGACAAATAGTAGAATAATTTAAAAAAAAAAAAAAAAAAAAAGAACAGTTATCATTACGTGTGACACAAAGCTTGTTCAAGCGTTTTTAATTTGCAAATTTAAATGTCACAGATGTATTTCAATTTGATCGATCAATCACTGGAAAAGTCAATGAAATGATAATGGAGAGAATTGAGTAATATCGGTAAACAAACATTCATGATTAAGAAATTAGCAAATGAGTCTAAACTTTTACCAGTAATGAATACAGTAATTTAAAATGAATAATATAATTATTTCAATTGAACGCTTCTGTTTTCGTCAGTTGAATAAATCCCGGGGTATTATGTAAAGCAGTGAGACGTCACACAATAAAGTGTTATGTGTAAATAATATAATTTGTTTCACGCGGAAGGATTCAATTGTATAATTCCAATGGGAATTGACAAAATTCGAATCTGAGAACAAATATCTTGATAAAAGCCAGCGACGGAAGGAAGGACTCGCATTTGAAGTGCGAGAACAAACAAAATCGTTTCCTCTTCTATCTTTTCTTGCTCTTCTATTTTCCACGTTCGTAGAACACGAGTGAAAGTAGTCGATTTTATTTTTACCTACGATAAAAGGATAGAGTGAAAAGTTGAAATATTCGATAATTTTGTAAAAAGTAATATATAACGAGTATCAAAGAACAAATTCGGTCGAACTAGTGAGTTGATTTTATTTTACTTTTTTTTTTTTTCGCATTCTCATTTTTCTTCCCTTTTTTCTTTTGTGTTCTATTTTTCTCGTAATATTTAGTAAAAGAAAAGTTGATTACTTTATGAAATTTTGCACAAAGGAAGAAGGAGAAGAGAGAGAGAGAGAGAGAAGGATAGGTAACGCGTTTTAAATGAAAAAATTGGACGAATATAAAACTGATCGGCGATACGATATAAATGAAATGAAAATGTAATTTATTCGGGATTGTAACGGCAATGTTACGAGATAAACGGTGAAAGCTTTTGCTTTCCCTTTCGATCGGATAGTGGCAAATTCTATCGTAGTCACCTCGTGAATTGGAAATCAATGACGGACGGAACACGCACAAAGGCTCGAATCGTGTACGAGGATTTTTCGTTACTTTGACTGGAGCCCCTCTCTTCTCGTCGCGCAATTACCATCGTTTCCTTTCGCTTTGATCATATTGATCCGTAAACCAAGCAGAAAATTGGAATAGCTAGAGAAAGAGAACGAGTAAGCAAGCAAGCAAGCAAGCAGGCAAGCAAGCAAGCAAGTAGGCAAGCAAGTAGGCAAGCAAGCAAGCAACAAACAGGGAGGACGCAGAACGTACAGAAACAGAACCGCCTATTAATTATTTATAGTAATGTGATATTGATCCGTCTGGCCACCTTCCACCACACCGACCGGCGGTAAACCCCCATACGCTTACTACGTATCCCATCGTTTCTGATAGGCATACATACGCCGCCATCATTAGCGTTATGGCCAAAGGATATAATCGTTCAACGCAATGCTGATCCTCATTCGTTTCAATAAACACTAAATTTTCCTTTACTCCCTTGCCAATATCATTTTAAGAAAGTTCAAAACCCAGAAGCTTTATGATTAAACGATCATGCCAAATCCTACGATTTTTCGTTCAAATTATCAAACCTTGTTAACCTTTCTCTCCTATTCCTTGCGAGATACTTTAACTACCTCTGATTTCGAATTATCGAGATTTTCTGTGAACAAACAAATGAACGAAATAAATGAACTAATGGACTTATGGGAATAATAACTCTTTATAAATCGGTTTACTTTTTTATTTTTTATATATTGTATATATTCAAATTTGTTATATTATCGAATGTTTTTTTATTATTTTTACACGGAAACTAGTAATTACAATTTAATTATCATTTAAATTTATTCACTGATAGTTCTTACGTTTTTCGAAAATTCTTTTACGATTCTCATTTTTCGCTCCTTTATGTTTATCATCGAAACGAAGAAAGTAATTAACGAATCAATTTATTTAATATAACAGATGTGATCATAAAATTCGTTAGCCTTATGAGAAATTGTTATAAACGAACTATTATAAGCGAAACTAATAATCGATTAATCCTCATATATGAGGTTTGCTTTTCAACCGGCTAAATACCAATTTGATATTTCGTTAATATCTTGTTTTCTTTTCCTTTTTCATATACACGTTATCAGAAATATTGGAAAATGATATCTATGATTTGTTTGTGATATATTTTTTAATAAGTCCGTATAATTAAATTATAGAAACGTAATTTGAATAATTCTCTGAGTGAGCGTATATTAAATTTTGATAGAAATGTGCATCATGTTGTATTTTAATATTTTCGTTCCGGCTATGTCAAATACCGCAAAATCGACGTGATGTCAACCGATGCCAAAGAAATGAATTCCTGTAATACGTTATATAGCAATGAAATTATTTAACACTTCAAAATATACGAGTATCATTTTTCGTATTTATCGAAACGTTTATACAATATGAATATTTTGTACACGCATACATCTACAATATTACATTTTCCGAAAAAAGAATTGATTTAGGAAAAGAAAAAAATATAGAATCGATCGAAAAATCCATTTAAAAAAATACTATTCAGAAAAAAGGAATTGCTCGTAAAACAGAAAAGAGAGAACCGATGGTTATGATAGAGAATCGTGGTATGCATCTATAGATACCTAGACCTCCTACTATATAGATATATCTCGTTTCTACTTCATGCTTTTATCTGAAATTAAAAGGCCACTTCGCTGGTTGGAAGCATATCACGCAACGGTCCATCGGTGCAGACATACCAACGATGACTAGTTTTCAAAGCATTAACGTGAACTCATTCAGTTCTCTCTTCTCTTACACAAACAAGTATATGTTTCCTAGGACGAAATTGGAAGCGGAAAACGTCAGGAATGGAAATAACGGTAGGCACATTCTCTAGCTCTAGTCAGAAAGCTAGCCAACTAGCTTGCTAGCTAGCAAGCAACAATGTCCTTGCTAGCCACCAGCTATTTCCATCCATTCACGAGCAAAGCAACACACAACTATCAACAACGGTAACGCTCTAATTTGTAGTAGTCACCTACTATCTTTCCTACTTCCACTAAGCATACCAACATCACCAACTTCAACATCAACACCAAGACCAACTCATTTCATCTTCTATTCCTATCTCAATAATGACCACTGTGGTGTGTCGTTTACTTCCTACCAGGTATTTTCTAAAAACCTCTTTTACGACTTTTCCCTTGTGTTTATGGCGACGTTAACGGTTGACTTGCCGCAATTCCGCGTCAACGAATTAACTTTCCTGCGTATAGGTTTTTCCCTCATTGGAGACGAATTTACGATCATCCCATTTTCAATGTCCGACTTATATACACTAAAGATCGTTAAAATAATTGAAAAGGAGACGAGCAAATCCACTTTCTTAGTTCGAACGTGTTTAATAAATAATTCGGTTATATAGTGGAAGTGCTAAAAGGGTTGCTTGTTTCGTGATTTTTTAATTTTTCTTATAATTTTTTATTCTAACAAGTCTTGCTTATGCGTTATTCAAAACCACCAAGCGACTTTATTATTCATCAAGTTTTTTAACTTATTTTCTTTTTCACAAATATTCACTTTTCGATCATAACGTAATTGATATAGTAATTATTATTATTTAATTATAACAATATTGTGTTATAAAATTTGTCAGATGAATTTCTACAAAACGTCGACGATTATTAACGACTCTTTATAACGAATCTCTAAAACGACTTGTTAAATCGTCAATGTAAAGCTTCCCTTCACGGTTCTTGGGTATATAAAAAATATGGAAAGAAATGATTAATCGCATTGTGATATTTGAACAGGTTTCTACGCAACAGGAGTCACGTGACGTTGATAAGTCTCGAAATGTCCCGACGCTCTCCAGCAGTCAGCAAGTTTCTGCTTTCTGATCTACAAACAACTCTAAAGAGTAACGTAGCAAATACTGCCACTAATGAACGTGGTAATTAAAATCTCCCTGAAGGACCATACTTTTTGCTTACGCATGTCGTATATATGCGCAAATATACATCTACATCATATACATTAGATGAGCCGATCAATGTTATCCGTTTACCGTTTCATTTTTTTATTTCTGTCTGGTTGAAATAATTACAAAATAACGACTGTAAATAAAAACTAAAATCAAAAAGAAACCACCGTGGCATTGAATATCGCGTAAGCTTTATGCGTGTTTCAAATTAAAGATAAAATACAAATTTTAAAATCGAAAATTTCCATTGTGGATTTTTGAAGATCCTTCAGTTGTTAACAATAATGACGTCATGATAGAATATCTCGGAAAATTGCACAAAATATCTGTATTGATAATTTAACAATTGTCTGACATTAAAAAAAAAGTTTTTAAATTCAATACTTAAAAATTGGAATTACTTTTACATACATATATATATAATACCTTGCGAAATGAACTATGAGCATTTTAATGTAACGCAAATTACACATTCCTATTTTATCGCTAAGCCATTCATGCCCCTGTTCGTTTGATATTGATTTCCAAGGGATAATCCACTTCGACATATACAAATACTTGCCTACCTCTCATTCCATTTTCCGTGTTTCTATTAATTACTCCAACGTGATATAATGTATTATAGCGAGGTATTCGTGAAAAGTAACTAGAAATTTCCGTGCCACGTTCGACAAACAAAACAAGCATGCATTTGGGTATATCTATATGTATAGCAAGAAGTCGGAAAAAACTAAATCTAATTACCAAGGTATTGTAGCGCATCGTGTTTAATGTACTAATTAAAATCTCATGGAAGGCAAGGATTCTTGGTTTTGTTTAACGCTCCAAACGGAAAGCTCATTGTTTGCTGTTGGTAACTTTAGTTAAGACGTAACTTCCGCCTTTGCACAGCCGCGATACCCTCACCATTAGAAATTTTACTTCCGTTTCGCGTATTCGTGGGAAACGGAAATGAAGCTTTATGAATAAGAGCGAAAGATAAAATTACGTCTTATTTGGAATATTTTTATTTTTTTTTGCTGGTCTGTCTAAAATCACAATAGAAGTAAATTTGTTTTTTTTTCTTCTTTTCTTTTTAAACCAAATATTTCAAATTAAAGAACAATGAGACCAAATTTCAAATATTATTATTCTTGTAATCATTGTTCTATGGATTTGTAATGCAAAACAGAACGGAAAGATTTTTGGTGTCCATCATCGATGAATTTGTATATATGTTAGCTAGATGATGGAAAATGGGGGAAATAAAGAACGGAAAGAGAAAAGAGTAACTTCAATATATGTAGTTACACATTCGCTTCCGATAATCTATATCCGGATCGACTATGCATTTACATACATATATATCTCAACATATCCTCCTTTAACGTGTACTTTTTCTTCTTTACCTAGCCTCACGTGTCCGGCAACAACATGCATCCGAAACATTGTTCTCTCTCGAAGCAAGAGGACAAGATGCATTCTTCAGCCTCAATATCGGGGCTGAGCCCCGAGTATTCTATGGTAAATATGCATGTATAAAGAAACGTTGGCCAGTATTGTGAAAGCGTATCGTAGAAAAGCTTTACAAAATGGTAACGTTAGAAAAAAAGAGAAAGAAGAAGAAGAAGAAGAAGAAGAAGAAGAAGAAGAGAAAAATGGAAAATAGAAAATAGATAGAGGCAGACAGAGGAAAAGGAAGAGAAAGAGAGAGAGAAATGTCCCATCGCTGGACACTGATTTTTATTATACTCAATCTACGTGCTAGGAGATTCTTAAAAGTAAAGTTACGTGACTGCTTGTTTTTGAGGGTAAATGTTGCTCGGGATTGAAACCATTTCCAGGTATATTTTGCGCGACTATGCTTCCCTTTTTCCTTCCTACGTTACGAACTACATTTTATTACAAGCCTGTTTGTCAGCATAAGAAAAAAACTTACTCTCGGTGGGGAACTTGCAAACGTTGCTTTCTCTTGCTATCACGAGAGAGGAAACGAGTTGGGTGCGTAGTAAAGAAGAATAACGGCAAAACGGATGTTCTTTACGTTAAGTCTTAAAAGTACGAGCTTGCTCACAATAACGTTACGATATATATATATATAACGTGAACATGTTGATCCTCTACTTTGCGATGCCATTACATAAGTATTCGGTTTTCCGCTAGAAATAGAAAAGAAAGAATCGTTAGAAACCTACACTCTGATGTAGTGAACTGAATATTTTAATGACGTGCATCGCGATACCCTGCGATGCGAGTTAAGAATCGTTAAACTGTACCGGTGTGTTGCGTTCTCATTAAAATTATAACTTTTATTTCGTTTAAACATAAACGGCAAACGTTAATGATGATTCTAAGATGTCATTGAATCAAATAAAATAGACGTTAAACAAGAAAAAGAGAGAATAAAAGTAAAAAAAAAAGAAGAAGAAGAAAAAAAAAATATTATTAAGAGGGGAAATTCAATCTTTCCGTTTTCTCGTAAGATCAATCCAAATTTTTAATATCTCTGCTCGAGTAATTATTCTTAGAGTTTCGATATGAAGTTACTTTACAGGATGCTCCTGAAGAAATCTGCAATCCAAAATACCCTTTCAGCATCCACGAAGAACGGCATCGGGGCTCGCTGTTGCTTTATGCATGCGCACGACAAACTGATACTCGAAACTACCTAGGTTGGATGGTGATATAAACTGTAAACCGATAGGAAGGTATGGTGGATGTGTGTATTAGGGTTACGAAGATACTACGATTATTTTTACACGTTGTGGGATATTTTATGTTACCACGGTAGTTTCATCTAGGCGACACTCGTCCTAGCTAGTTTTGGATTTGATCCAAAGAAGGGCACCGATAATATCGTTTTAGTAACATAAAATACCCACCATTATCGTACGGAATGAACTTCTGCTCGAATCCAAGCGGTATAATAAAGAGCTTGGGAGTTTGGCAAGGTTCATTTTTTCCATCTCTTTTCTTTCCATACCGAAGAACGACCTCCTCCTCTCTCCCACCATTGACAAAAGTGTCCTCGTTTTCTCGACTGCGCTTAGGAAAGCGTCGAACCGAGTCCATCGTCTGGCTCGTCGTGTATGCTTCAATCGGACATCATGAGTGGATGAAGGAGAAGAGAGAGAGAGAGAGAGAGAGAGAGAGAGTAGTAGAGCAGACAAAAAAGAAGAAATAGATAGAGAAAGATAAAAAAAAAAGAGAAAGAGAAAGAAAAAGAAAAAGAGAGTGAGAGTGAGAGCAACGTATGAAGCGTCCACGTTGAACCAGAAATTCCCGACTCGTCGCAGAGCGGAAAATTGCAGAAAATGCGAAACTTCGCGGACGATAAGCGCTCGCTCGTACGAGTAACATACGTTCCACCGAGGGAAGCTCGTATCGTCGATGTTCGTCGGACTCTCTCTTTTCGTTGTGTGTACTTCTCTCGCTCGGCCAACCCGTTGGTGTGTACGCGCGCCTTCAGTGACGTAACCATGCGAACGCCAATGTGGACGACGACAACCATGCTACAGCCAGGATAACAAAATTCCGTTGATTCGACGACTAGAGAGTAGCAATCGTGGTGACTGAACCATTTGGTATTTACATACGAAATTATGGCTGATCCAACAGTCGATTCTAAAACCATCCCTTTCGACCAAATCGTTACCCCTTTTTATCCTTAGTTTTTTCTCATTCGGCTTTTCTATTTTATACGCCAAACGGATAAATTTTTCTTTCTCAATGTAACAAATCAATCGATTGTATCATATCGTGTCTAAGCTGCTTTATATTTTTAAATAATTTTTATTCTTTTATGAATTTAAAATACCAAAAAAAAGAAAAAAGAGAAAAAGAAGAAATACATTCCGCTAAAATTTAAAAATATTATTTGAAATTGAAGAAAACTAGTTACGTTACTGCGTTCTCCCACGTATAGGAAGGAGACTTTTCGGTTTGGTATATAACGTCGTCTCCCACCTTCCCCCCACCCCTATTCCTTGCTACCGCGTTCTCGAGTCTTTTTCCCTTCTCTCGAACGCTCTCCCTTTTCCTATTTGAAACGTTTGCCAACGACTATTTATCGCGAGGGCTCGTTGCCGAAAAACGAAGAACACTTTGGAAGCGGTACTCGCGTCGCTTGCTCGAATGAGACAGCTGGGATGACACTTTGAAACAGAGACGTACGGATTTAATCGGGGCTACGTCGAACTTCCAAACGAAATATGGCAATACCGAAGTTACTCTTGCTTTACGAGAAATTTTTTTTATCGAAACGTGTCGTTCCCGTCGTAAAGCTGCCCCCATTTTAAAATCGTTTTGGCGTTTTCAATCGTATTCCCAATACGTTCATTCGTTCGATGAATTCCATTATGTTCCATCCGTACTCTTTCGAATTTTTTTTTTATAATATCTATAAAACATAAATTTAAATCAATAAAATATTTGTGTTACTTTAAAATGTTACAGAAAAGAAAAGGAAAGAAAAAAAAGAAACAAGTGACAATAATCCGAGCAACGAATTTAGTAAAGGAAGCAATCCAAGATGTCTCAAGGGTCCTAATCGAGAAGTCGAGAGAGCAAAGAGAACATCCTTGAACTTTGGCCGAGGTAAAATCTTCAGGCTTGCCCTGGTATAGTGAAGCGACGTCGTTGAATCTCCTCCTTTGGACCAATCGATCGGACAACAGAGAGAAACGACACCTCCGGTGTCCGCGGTAATCCTCAGTAAATCCTCATGGTATATACACATACACATATATAGATATCCCACATAAACGGTGTTTGTCTCGATTAACGACAAAAAACTTCGGAGAAATGCAACCAACAAGAGGCACGCTAATTTCTTTTCTGTTCGATTATAATACGACGTTAGAGAAAAATCTTCCTTTTAATCTTCATTCTATTACGAATAACACAATATAATATTACTCGATTTACGTTACGATTATGTCAATGCCAATACAATAGAGTAGGAAAACCAATGATGCTAGACCAGAATCATGGAGGTCGTAAAGCGTGAAAGAATATTTCTCCGAGAGAATATAAGTGGTAGGTCAAAGCTGGCGATCACTTTTAGACTATCGAATTACGGTGTGTTCCGTGTCCGGCATAATCCTTGCCAAATCCTCCTAGTATATGTAGAACGTAAAAGGGGTCCCTGTGGTGCCGCGGTCCGAGAAGATAGAGAGAGAGAGAGAGAGAGAGAGAAGAGGTGAACGAGCGGATAGTAGTAGGAGGAGGTGGGGATGAAATTGACCACTGTCGTTGGCACTTGAGGACCGACCGGCAATTACGAGGTATCCCCATGGCCCATTGCCACTGTTGGATGCAGCTTGGCGTCGCTGGTTGGTCGCTCGGTTGTCTGCTCGAGGATATACATACCTCAGCATTGTTCCTACAGGGTTGCATCTCCGAGTCTTTGGAGAGAAAGAGATAGAGGACATCAGCATCCTCCTATTCACCGACTCTTTTCTTCTCATGTTCAGCCTCCTTCCTCTTCCTCCTCTGCCTCCTCCTCCTACTCCTCTCTATGCAAACACGGCCAGTATCCTACGGCCGCTCTTCTAAATCACTACTATCTCCTGGTTTAACTAACAATGCTTGCTGGCTCGCCTCTAGCTGTGGATCCTTTAGCCTGCTTATTATCTTCAAGCTCGCTTTATCTAGGCTTGTTCGGATGAAAACTTTCTCAACACTTTCCACGCGAGCCCACACTCCCGCTTTTTGTAATAACTTTGTTATTTTATTCTTTATCTCTATCTCTCTCTTTCTATCTCTATTTCTCCTCCTCCCCCCTTCCTTCTCTCTCTATCTTTTGATATTCTTTTTTCCTTGCTAGCACAATGACGAGCGGTAGGAGTGAATTGCAAAATCTAAAATATGCTATCAGGTGTATGTATCTCTCTTTGATATTTACGCCATGTGTGTTTGCCTAATATAGCGTTACTTGTACTTTGCTCTATCTGTTTCTTTCTCTTTTTATCTCTCTCTCTTTCGCTCTCTCGTGTCTGCTCTGTGTACTCTCTGTTTCCCTGTCTCTTTTACCCTTCAACGGGAATCTACATTGGCTCGCTCGATTTACGCATACGGTTTAATCAATGTGTTTCGATCTACCCGAGTGAATATTTAGCGAGCTCGATTCATGTTTAATGGCACGGACTATTCTCGAGGTAAACGATCAGCTGCTCTGTAATGACGGAACTCACCGAAAATTCATCTAAATCCTTCGATCGAACGTAATTATCGTATCCTGTTTTCGACATCGAACCCTAAGAGCCTTTTCTTCAATCCCTTTCCACCTTCTGTTACTCGACGAAATTGAATCGGCGACACGGATGTCGAGAAATCTCAATATCCTGAAGAAAGATACAAAGAGGCGAGCGTAATGGTAGAATATCGTCGAGTGTCTTCGTATCGACAAACGATAAATTAAAGGATAAAACACTTATATTCGTCGGGATACTGAAGATTTAGAAAAGTTGCGAATTCCTACTTATTTCCCAGACCAATTGATTTTTCTTTTATGATTCTATTTACAGTCTTCTTGCAATATATTGTTCGATAATTTTTCTTGATTTGCGATTCCTTTGGAAGACTTTTGAAAAATTATACTTTAAAATTTGTTTTCTTATTCCGACAAGTCATTTTAAGAAAGTCAGAGGAAAAAGTTGTTTGTTATTTTTAAGACGTATCTACTTACATGCATATGTAACCCCATAGAATGGCAACGCTTTTGCTTGTTTGGAATACAACGAACGTGGTGACCGTATCTCATATCATCCATGTACGTTCTCGCTCTTTGTCACTCTAACACGTTCCCCTTCTCTCTTTCTCTCTCTTTCACTATTTCTCGTGGTTCTTTCATTGTCGAAACGTAGCTTATTTTTGCCGTGGATTCCTCGTGCGAATGCGACTGTTTACCGGCTCGCGTGATTTATGACCGTCGGCTTGAACTTGCCGTGGTAAGCTTTTACCCTCCTCCCCGTTGAAAAAAAATAGAAAAAAAAAATAAAAAAGAAAAACTGAATGCACGAGGCTTTCGCAATATATTACGGTGTCATGGCTCATTCCAATTTCGTGAACTCGGTATCTCTGACGCCGACGACAACGACAACGACAACACGAATAATGACGGAAAACGTTCTAACGCAGGATTGAGCAGAAAAACTTTTACTCTCCAAAGAAAATTGTCCCGTTAGTATGATAAGTTTATCATTTAGATGTATATTAATTTAGTACGATTATGGTCAAAGACAGAAAGATTAAGAATATAAGTGAATAAAATTGTCGTAAATTTTCCTAAGAATTATTAAACCTACTTTACATTAATTTTATCTTTGTAAGATAAGGAAAGTAAATGTAACGTCAAGGTTTTATGGAAGATCCACGAATCGGATGAATTCTTGATATTACTGTTGTCAAGTTAAAGCTCCCTTAGTTTGTGCAATATTCTAGATAGGAGTGCCGTATAGACTTGGCAGTGAAATTTTAACGACAAGAAGGGACAAGAAAGATAAGAGACATAAGTTAATACGATGTAATGGTTAGAATAACTGTTAGACGGAAGTCATGTTGCGGTCAGGTGAGGACAGACACGTACATACAATAAGATTATCCGCTTATCCGAACGTCTAGCTTTCAACAAACAGACACTAGCCAACGATGGACCGTCTTCTAATGTTTGCTACAGGTGTGCTATCTGTATCTGTTTCTAAGTAATACGACCTGACAGTATGGCTAAGTTGCAAATGCAATCTCAGCGAGTTGCAAAACTCGCTTAAGTTCGGTTAGCAGCATCAAATTTTGTCAATTTTATCCATTTTGTCGCGGTTAGAAACTAAGAGTGCCACTTTTACCATACACGTTATCAAGATATTACCTTCCGATAGGGAAATCTTAACCAATCCGTTTTATTATTACCATAAAAGAAATCTTTATGAATTTCTAATAATAATAATACAACAAATTTAATTTACGAGAGGGAGAGAGAGAGAGAGAAAGAATCTGTAAAAATGTGAAAATTTTTCAAGATGAAAGAAATGTAATATTATAATTAGGTAGAACGAAAGAATGTAATTATAAGATAATACTGAAAAGGAATCTTTCATTTCTCGAATAAAATTGTAAAGGTGAACGGTATGAATAGTCTTTGTATCGACTCATAGAAATTGTAAGTCACAACGAAGCCACTTCGAAAGTCTTGTAAACTTCGTAGTCTCGTAATGGCACTTAGGTTACATCGTGAATTCGTAGGGTTTCAAGTTGATAATATTACCGGTAATTTTAATTACTCAACGGAGACTATCGGAAGAGAAGATGAAAACACGTGGCGAATAAAACGTGGAAATGCAAAGTTGAAACTTTATTCCATCGGGAGAGAAAAGGATAGATGATGGTTAGAGGTGGCCTCGTACGATACTACTAGGAGAGTGCGTTCAATTAAAGGTAACGCAGCGTTATTTAGAGTAAGTAACTTGAATATACTGGATGTTATCAAAGGTTCCCTTATTTTTCACTAGCCAGCAGTCGGACATTATTTTCAGCGTTACGCACCGTTGCCTTCGTCCATTATTCGAACTTTTCAAAGAGCTCTGTCGCTTTTTCGCACGAGTACACGTGGAAATTGTAGCGGAGAAAATGCGAACTCGAAAAATGAAAGATTCGTCCAAATATAAAGATAAAATCAGCTGACCTCCAATTTATAAATGTCGCTTTATTATTTTTCTATCTTTTCATTTCTCTCCACTACCTTTCCTCATTTATTTTTCGATTTTAGTTACTGGACGTTTTTTCGAAAAATATTTCATATACAGAAGTAAAGAAAAGATTAATTCTTTAACGAGATAAGCTTGACAAATTCATTGTTAACGTTTGATCATTGAAATGACAATGGGGATAGGTAGCTTAAAGCAAGTCTTGCGAAATATATCTTCTTAGAAGGTTTAAGTTGCTTTATCCTTTAAAATACACGGAACGTATGTTAATGTTAGAGTTTCTTACGAGTACGGTGCATTTCTCGTGTAGACATCGGTGCGGTGTTTTCGCAAAAACATGCTCGTTAGTTTTCGCATGTTGCGTAACGTAATGTTAAGCTCGCATAAAGGACACATAAGTCAGGGAGAAGTAACGACCGACTTGCTTTTTTGCAGGTTTCACCAGAGTAAAGCAGTCTGTAGGTATTCGCGCGAACGTTACTAGAGTAAACGCACCCTTTTTTTTTTTCTTCCTTTCATCTTCAGACGGAAACTTCCTTTTTGTTTTCATTTATTTTTAACCCGAGTTCTTAAGTTAAGAGCCTTATGCAAAAGTATATATATGGAATTTCTGTTTTTTCGAACGGACTATAATAATTAATTTAACAACTTTTCACAGAATTACTGAATTTTACTTTTTAGCTCTTATCGGACGTCAGTTACGTCTCCCATGAGGTCGTTTGTCATGTAAAAAGTGACAAACGAAATATGCATATGCATATAAACCAAAATTAGCTACAACCGTATGAAAAAAGCTGACGACCGATAATAAGGGTTAGATTTATTTTGAAATCTTTAACGTGCTATTTATTAAATATATTTTTATGTAATTCTTTTAATTGTTGATAAATATTTTTCTAAATTATTCTTATTTGTTTTAAAATGATATTTTCTTTCAAGATATAGTTAGATATTGGACAACTTAATAAACGATTTAATGACATGAAATAAAGCTTCTCGTAAGGTTTTCAAATCGGGTCAACGTCCTGAGAACGTTCGTTCTTGGGTTTAAGGTGCAACCGTGATTTACGCGAAGAGAAATGCCAGGCGGCCGGTTTGGACAGAAGGACATAAATTACTGAAGCTTAAATCGTGGGATTAATTACAATCTTAGTGAGAGCCTTTACGCGTTATGCTTGTCATCGAACGTAACTCTCCTCTTTAGTAAACCTAAGAAAACGAGGCAGTACTTGCTTATATTACATTTACAAATAGCGAAGCTTATGTTAAATGATATAATTTATTTTCCCTAAAAATTGAAATATCTCTATTTTTAAATTCCATTTTGAAATAAATGTGTGTGTGTGAAAGCATATTTTTTATTAGTATTAAAAAAAAAAAAATTGCAAAATTCAGAATTCGAACCCACGGATCACCATGAGAGCGCATGTGATGAAAGTATTTTGAAAGAGAACAAGTTCAACTTTACAAAGAATGTAAAATAAGTTGAAAATAGGAGGAAAGAAAAAAGGAATAAGAAGAATGAAGGACGAGAGATCTTTCTCAGATGGTCTGCCGAGGAAATGGGATCTCGGAGAAGAATGCAGATCAGCATAGAAAAAGTGCAGGCTCTGTTTCCGGTCCGTATCCGTGCGAGTCAGTGAGCTCTCGATCGTATTTCACGTGGAAACGAAGCGAAGATTCTCTTCTTCCTTCTTTACCTTACTTTCGCTATCCACCTTGCAGTTTGCGAAAGCGTCGTGCAAAGGATTCGCTTACCGCGAGGAAACGATTTCATTTTTCCTCCGGCTGGGATCGTTTTCAATCGTTCGTTCCCTTTAGCAGTCAATTTTCTCGGATAATCCGGTGCCGATTTTCTACTATCTCGACCGTCTCTTTCCTCTATTCTCTTCTCTCTCTCTCTCTCTCTCTCTCTCTTTCTCTCTCTTCATTTTATTCTTCCTTTTTTTTTTTTTTTTTTTTTTTTTTTTTTTTTTTTTTTTCATTTTCATTTCATACATTCTATCTCTATCTCTTTTTCTCCTTTTCCTTTTTTATTATCAAATAATTCGTGGTTCAAAAACATGAAGAAAGCGACATCGTAGTCGAAACCAATACTTGTATTGCAGTTCTAGGTGTAGTTAATTATTGGCACGTTTGAATTCCAAGAGTCGTCAAATCGTAAACTCAATCTAGTGTACAGGACATTAATTAATTAATTAATTGCAAGAACGATTTGACACCTGTTAGAGCACTGCCGCCCTCGACGTCGTCTTCGTCCTTGTCCTCGTTCTCATTCTCCTCCTCGACCTCATCATCTTCGTCTTCGTCGTCTGATAAGCCGTTATCGTTTAATAGATTTACCATTAATAACTCTATGTCTCTACGATGCGTACCATCACTTATCATTTTTCTTGATAGACATTGATTGATATTTTTAATCAATTTTATACTATACTTATACAGATTATCTATAATGTTAGTATGTATAACTTATATTAATATAATATTTAAATATATAAAAATATAATTTAAACCTTGAGATTAATATTAAATTATGCTTAACTCTCTATAGTCTCGTGTAACGTTGAAGTCACACACCAATATGTATTTCGAGATTATTTTTTATTCTAAGTTTTGTTCCTAACACGATATACAAATGTTATTTTAAGACGTCATTTATATTAAAAAAATAAAATAAAAGATCTTTGTTGAAGATTAAAATTTTTCAACCTACATTCGTATAGAAATTTTATTATAATCGTGTAGAAAATTCGTGTTATAGAGGATTAAAAGTATTCATGTGCGTGTGTGTGTGTGTGAGAATTATTGTTTGAATAAAATATAAATTTTATGTTTATATAAATGTAATTTTGATGAATACCGATTTCAAACCAATTTTTATCTCTTATTCTTCGGTAATAGAGAAAGAAAAAAAATGAGAAAAGTATGTGGTCGAAGGAGCCAATTTTCGAATTGTGGCGAAAAATATAGACGATTTTCGACCCTCCCATCCTCTCTCTTTCTATTCTTCAATTGCAAAACCGTTTCCGCAGTGATATGCTGGGTTTGGGTTAATATTCTTTGGGTTTACCGTGAAGCATGGATGGAAAATAAAAAAGGATGGAATAGGATGATGTCATTTGAAATTTCGTTATTGGGATTTCAGATTAGTTTCGTCTAGTTTATGTAAATGGCATAAAGTTATGACATTTTACTGACTAGATATCAATGGTATTCAAATTATCAATAAATATAAAAGTGAAATTGAATCTTTCGCAATCTACAATACATTATTCTTCATTGAATAGGACGTATTCTATCATTCCCATTCATTCTTACTAATTGGATCATTTTTTTTTATTGATTTTATCATATTCGATATCTATTCATAATATTGTCATCGATCGATCTATGTGATCCTTATCAAAGTTGATATAATATTACATTTACGAGTTGAATTTTTGATAAGCTTTTTTTCTAAGAATGTAAAATATTGTTTGACAATGAAATATTTTTCTTTCCTTCTATCCTAGAAATCCAAGTTTTCAAGGGATCAATTTCAAGGGACGAATGTTAAAAGGTCAAAGGACATGAAAAGAAGACGTTTTCAAATCGTGTGTCGAGTTAGCTAGCAGTAGCAAAAGTAGAAGCGGAACTTAGCGTAGTATAAATTACGAATATAAATTGTTCGAAGTATCTCGGGACCGTGTTAGTTATCGTTGAGAGAAAGGTTTCGGATTACGAACGACATACGTTTTCATCGGGTTGCCTCGTCAGGAACAAATAAGAAGGATCCCCATAGTGGTTGGTTCGAGTCAAACTAGGTTTACCGTCCCGCGGTAAAAGCCTGATGGATAAGACTACTCCGAGTGCCATCATAGATCAGGACTCGGATAAAACCTTCGTCTTGGAAGCTTTAAGACCATCGTAGTATCTCTCACCGTTCATGAACGAGAACGACCAGGCGAATCTTTTGAAACCTATTCATGCTATTTTCATAGAATCTCCACGAAAGTCTTTCATTACGTTTTTCAATTCGACAAGAACGAGTCATCATTTACTTTCAAACTTTCGAAGAATTCTTTATGATAAAGTATCATTAAAAATGATAACTCCAAAAAATCTTTCTGTCTAATGATAAAGATAAAAATATCCACATTTAGTATTCGGATAAATAATATATTTTCTTTTAAATTAAATAAATAAAATAAATCAAAATAATATTTTCTTTTTTTAAATTAAACGATTTTGTGTGTTAGATTCTCTATGTTAGATTCGAATGAATAAAAGAAATATATTCTTCGAATTAATTCAAAATGTCATTAATTATAGGAATAATGACATTATGTAAAATAATTATAGTACGCAACTAGAGACGTGCCATACATATTTATGAGAGTCACTTGTATCTTCGAGTATAACTACGACACGATTTTCCTCGCTTGCATAAATGTATGTATTATATACATAAGTGTACTTGTAGTTTGCATAAACATGCTCAAATGTGGGTATAGAAAACTTTCTATAATTTATCATATCATATATACTAATTAGTGATATTCTATTTATTTCTTATTATCTATTAACATTCAGATTACATTTTTAAATAGAAATAATTAATCTATCGAGAAATCGATTGGGCGAATAATGTTGAGAGCAAACTCGATCGATTTTTATATTACATATTGTGTCATTGATTGAGTACTTTTAGTTATTTTGAAAAAGTTGTTATAAAATTATTCGGGGTTTTTTTTTCTTTTTATTTAGTGTTGAAAAACAAACCAGCGAACGTAGATTACATAGTTGATATCGTTCAAAAACTGATTGTGTTTAGTCGTATACTTATAGTCACCCAATTTCTCTAATTTTATGTTACACGTTGGAATACGCGCATGAACTGTATTCTAAAATCGTGAGTGACGTATAGAATGAGAGAACGTGTGTGAGCGCGAACGCGTGCAACACTTCCCAATACACACATTTAATTATTGGTGCTTTCGCTCGTCAAACTTCGACCACGAGCAATGAAACGTTAAGTGCGTCGAATATTCAACCGAGCGTGATTTTCACTGGCAACAGTGCGAATGCTATTAATTGTCAGGATTGATTGGAGATGGACCACCAACAGAAGGACAGGTCGCATGTTCGAGGTGGTATCGATTTTCCTACCGGTAACGAGCGTACGTTGTCGCTATTTTTGAGCGTACCTATGGGAGCTGCCCTTATTAATTCCAGGTTTGCTAATACACTTTCCTAGAAATTAACAAATACAGTTAATCGCGTGAAAATGGAATCAAATGTTATAGGAAGCAATGATTGAAAAAAAATAAACGCTTAACGAGTAGCAAAAGTAATAACATTTGTACAAAAATTGTACCCAGTGTGAAAATGTATTTTTTTTTTTTTTTACTTTCATTGAAAGAAGTAATAACTTGTAATTAAACGAATAAAAACAGACAATAATTTTTACTTCTCAATAAATTTTAGTATTTAAAATATTTTATTGCGATCAGTTTTACGACGACAAATTTACTGTGACGAATTTTTTTCACTTATCTTTATGAGGTTCGATCGAAAGAAAATCAGTCGATTCGAAAGAGAGGTCGAACGTTAAAAGACCGAAAGTCAAATGAGACCATCAGGATTTTTGCTGTCGCGGAAAAAATCCATCAAGGCGGAATCCTCAATTACATGGAGGGGAGCACGATAATACGGTCTAGTTATCGTAGAGTGTGATTTACGACGCCATTATACTAAAACGGATCGGTTCACCGGTATCCAGTGCGACGTTATCATCATAAAGTAGCAATAAAAATTTATTGGCACGCTTTTCCTAGGGGATTCTGCATCGTGCCAGAGAAAGCGGATGCGAAGGTGGCTAGGAAGGTGCTATGGGATTTGAAAGAGCGCATTTCTCCGGATAGAAGCCAATGCAAAATGCTAACTTTTAAGTCCCACTTTTACACGTGACGAACAAATGCTATTTCTCTCTTTCTCTATTGTACACTTCGACATCAGGGATCGACAAAGCATCCGACAACGTTTTATACGTAAAGAATTTTATATCGAGTGGATATGGAAAATTGAAATTACGATTGAAAGAGCCGACTCAGCGTTCGGGCCAATGAAATCGAATATTCTAACATATTTCACGTTTATTCGTTGCGATAAGCGAGCTCAATCGCGACAGGATTCTTTCATTATTGAATTTTATTATTTTCATTATTGATAGTGAAATAACTGCTATTTTTACGCAACGCTACGACTCTGTGTTCTTTTTTATTCGATATCATTGAAAGCATTGTTCTGCGATTCATTTTGATAAATATTGATCAAAAGTCGAACAATTCCTTTGTTAAACGATCATCTTCCGAATTTATTTTACTAGCTTTCAAACAGATATATACACGTACGTATATAAGTAATTATCTTATATAACGAAAATATATTTATATTTAGACTAACAGCAAATATAGATAAAAACTTATATAAAAAATCAAAATTCTAACAATAAATGTATAATGTAGTTTCGCGGTTCGTGCTGTTAGTCGTATCGTTTCATTGTAGATAGTTTGCTTTTTCGTTTCTCTTCTCATTCCTCGGAGGAATCATAAAAAGGCTTAAAATCATACTCAAACGAATCGTGAAATTTCGTTGCTTAGTGAAATATTTGGAAAATGGGCGAAACGTTAATAAAAAACGATCCAAATCATATTCTTAGTTACTTCCCTCTTTCCCTCTCTTTTTTTTTCACTCTGTCCTTTTCTCATTTATCTCGCAAACTCGGTAATTAGCAACCATAGAAGAAAATTTGTAGGAGAAACACGAATATATTTCTGTCTTTTTTCTCTTACAAAATGGATGGATGAAAGAGACGAGAGAGAGAGAGAGAGAGAGAGAGAGAGAGAGAGAGAGATAAAGTCAGAGCGTTAAATTCGAATGTAAAACTCGTAATTAACGTTACAAAAAAAAATAAAATAAAATAAAATCAAATCAAATAAAAAGAGAACAGTCGAACCTTGAAGGATTTTAAGGAAGGACGAGAAGTCAAAGTAGGAGATAAACTAGGTAAAGTTTTAAGGGAGAATCAAAGTTCATTGGATCGACTTGTGTGCCAGCGTGGAACGAGGCGAGACCGCTGGCCGGACCACTTGTGTCACTTTGAATTAGTACAGTCAGATGAGCTAACTTTGCCCATGTGTGCAACACTCCTCCTCTTACAAACGTTATTCGTTTCTATGAGTCTGTTTGATCATTTAACGAAACAAATTCAAGCGGAACCTACTACCGAACGAATTCTCCGGCTGTTCGTAACCATCGACGTTGACGAATTTCATTCATCGATGTCACTGATTGTCTCCGCTCGCTGTGACCTCGTTTCCTAACACTTTTGACCGAATCAATTTACAATTCATTTGTTATTTTTTTTCGTGAGTATTTTCTGATTCCGAATAACTTGATTTATGTAGAGAGAAAAAAAAAAGCTTCAACAAAATAGAAATTAATTACTTTAACGACAGAAAGACCATGAATTGCACATATAATACAAAGCGCCGCAACGCACAAACGGATATGCTTAAATTCGTTTTACGTAGACACATTCATACCTAGCAAGTAATTACAATCACGTAACCAGCAATTCTTGTTGATTAACGCTACGATATTGCACATTTATACGTGTACATGTAATACGCATTACGATGCGTTTGCAACACGTTATTAGAATTATTCTAATTAAATAATACAACAAAGCGTTACGAGTAAATATGTTGTAAATGTAATTAAAAAGATAACAAATGATCGAACAATAGACGAATTTAGATTATAGTCGAAGTTCACTAATGGCTATTGTTAATATTATAAAAGGTATATTACTTTCAAAAAGAAAGACTGTTTTTGTTTAATAAACCACAGGCATATTTTGCAATAAAGTTAAAGCCCGTGTTTGCCAGTACGAGGTTTATGTCGAAACGATTCCATGTGTACCAATTTGGGCATCCCTCCCTTAGCATCGAAAGCCAAACGTCCTGTGCATGAGAACACCATTTCGTGCCAGCTGCTGTTCGAATGTTCGTAATCACGGAACAGTAAAGCTCGCTAGAGCACGGTTGGCCAATCTTTTTAATGCACTTTGAATTACGATATCGTCGTTTAAGAGTGCGATCGCGGATTTAGCAATTTTTTTTTCCTTGTTTTTTCGTTCTCTCTCCCTCGTGTGTTTTTTTTTTTTTTTTTTACAAGAGAGCGCACTATATTTGATAGCTGTCGCGTTTTGCCAATCAGTCTTTTTTTTTCGAAAAGGGGAGCTAGCAGGAATGTGGGGGAGAGAGAGAAGAGTAGAAAACGTTCGATCCATGAGAAAATGATATTTTCCGCGATACAAAATCGACTATGCAGAGTAAAGAATTTTAAACGAGAATATTTGAAAGTTTTTTATCGTTTACAAGCGAATGAAATTAATTATTGAACGGAAAAATAGATTTAACGTAGTTAAGAGAGTAAAATTTCTATTCTCTATCTTGTATTCTCTTCACAACGATCGATGAAGTAATACGAGCGTGAGAAAAAGATTAAAATACAAAAGGAAAAGAAAGTTAAAAAGAAAGAAAAAAATAGTAGATAAAAAAAATCTATATCCCAGCTATTTCAACGATAAAAAAAAAAAGAAAAAAGAAAAAGAAAAAAAAAAAGAAAATATTACCAAACTTTTACACGTAGAATGTCACGAACGAATAGATCGTTTGAAAATTTCGATTCTCGAGTTCGCGCCCCTTTTTCGTTGAACGTGTATCGCAGAAATCACAAACGAGAGGCGGAGCCGGGGAACGAATGAAAACGGCTTTGGAACGTCGAAAACGAGCGGGGCGAAACAATGGGCAATCTCGCGACGGTGGTCAGGAATTACGGTGTGGCTCCCCGCGGCACCACCACCTCTACCACCCCCAACCACCACCAACCACCACCACCACCACCATCAACGCTAGCAATACTACCGTTACCGTCACATATATCCAACCTTATCCACTACTACCCCCTTCCTACAAAGTCTAATACGCGAGAATCGTTCACCGTCGTTTTCGAGGTTGAACGTCAACGAGGAGCGTTATTTGCTCTGAGAATTACACAGAACGAATCTTCCTTGTGGTTATTGCGATTCGGGGTATTCGACAGAGAACTCAGTCGCTAGACGATTTCACGACACAACCTCCTCGTGCACGGCAAGCACACGGCAAAGCCTGTTAGCAATTAATATGCACAGGATGGCCATGAGTTGCTGTTCAGTATGCGGGACATCATCGCCTCTATGATAGTATGATTGTCGGGGCCACTCGTGGCTCGATTCAACGGCTACTGCTAACATCACCCACCCCTTCCTATATCTCTCCTCCCCCTTCTCACACCATCACGTGTCCATCCTCTACACTGACACCTTCTCTTCTCACCACAACCCTCACCATCCCTCCCAGTAGTTACTTCTCTTTCTATTGCTCTCCTACTAACACCAATGGCAGTCAAATCCATCCGACTAATCCCCAAAGGAACCCCACGCGCCACCCTTATCAGTATTCAATGCTCCTAAACTGCTTTTTGACACGGCTTGGTCCCCGAGAATTCCATTTTATAACTAGATTCCAAACTCGCCGTACCGTAAACCCGGTATTTCTCCTTTTACACTTTATACTCTTCTTCCTTCACGACATTATACCGACAAAGCAATAATCGTTTTCCTTTACTGATAATTATTAACGAATATTTATACGATCTCGATGGTTATTCATTTCGAAAAGAGATAATTTACCTTTTTAATTATTCAAAAAAAAAAACAAAAAATACTGAAAATTATGTCTCAAATTGTAGAACGATTTTTCTTTTCCGTACCGAAATTCTGAAATATCGTAGACAGAAACTGTACATAAGTGTGTTTTATTCGATGTGCGAAAAAACACTCGGGACCGCCGATGTCGCCATGGAAATTCTATATGTCACCAATTTTGAGTTTTTAGTCTATATTTTTTTCCTTTTTTTTTGTTAATCCCATCTTCTCCTTCCATCTTTTTCTTTTTCCGTGTTATCAACGAAATCGATCGCAAACTGTCGCGATATTTATCGACAGCGTTCGACAGTTTTTCACGCAACTCTTCTTTCCGCAAGCACAATGGTACTATAAATATAATAGACGTACCCGTTCAATCGTTTTTCGTTAAGAGAGAAAAAAAAAAAGGAAAGTTTTGTTCAAAATGTCTCCGAGAGATTACAATATCTCGATAAATTCACCTTAAGTCCCCGTCGTTAATCGTCTTTTAACATTACGCGTTCTTTGTCATGAATCCCATTGGATTTTCTTCCTCCATGTTCAAATAACGAAAATATTTATTATGTCGTAATAAATGTACGCGTTCCACCGCTTTCGTGATATGACTCGACCTTTGAGAGAAGGAAAAAGAAAAAAAAAAAAACAAAAAAAAAAAAGGAAAGAATAAGAGGAGAAAAAAGAAGTAGAGCTTTGAGCTTGGTCTTCGAATAAAGCTAGAGCGTCTGAATTTATTTGAAAAGTTTTGCAAAACAGGCACTTCCAATAAATCATATTATTCTCTTTCTCTTTTTTTTTTCCTTCCTCATCTCTCTTCCGACAATAGCCACCGCTGACTTGACTCTTCTCGTCAGACCATTATACATACTCATGTAACTTCAAGTATCCCTGTGCTTTCTATCCTTTGGACAGATGAAAAATATCACCGGTTAGAAAAACTTCCGACGTATTGTCTTTCCTAAGCTTGACATATAGAGCGATTACTTGCCTTTCGATATGTCAAGAAGATGGAATTGATCTTTCACCGACATTATGAAGAAAGTTTTTCCTCTCCGTGTGGTTCAATGATATGAAAGGAAAAAAGAAAAGAAATATGTTCAATGTGCTCCAAATGTTCACGTACACGCATTTAGAAAATAATGATTAGTGCGAAACTTCGAGCCGGAATATGAATTCTTTTTTTCCCCGATAATAATTGCAAAAAGCTCTTTTTCTTTTTTCAGGCTAAAAAGAAAATCAATTTCGTCGATTTTTAATAAATTGGGTTTTTTCTTTTCGTTTAGATGAAATATTCAAATGAAAATCGTTTTTAACAAACCAATTTAATTATTGGGAATTTAACGAATACGCGCAGATATTTCTCCTTATATATGAATTATTGAATTTCATCCTTTAAAATACGAATGAAATGGGAAGTCGACTGAATTTCTATATTGCGCTGGCTTAATTCATTTAAATGCTCTATTGAGCCGAATGGGCAACGCATAGAATGGCGGCCAGTGAGCCGGGCCATTTATCCCGCAGACCACGATGGACTATTCCGTACAACCCCATGGGTTCCAACCACTGACGGTGCCACCGGGTATGTCGATCGTCCAACCTCTAGCAACCTTCACCAACCAACCATCACTTCTTTTGGTCCACATGCTGTATTATACAAAATGCATGATATTAAAATGACGATTTGTAAACGGAACGATCGTTTTTGCGAATAAAACGAAAATCTATATCAAACGAATCAAAATGATGTCGTTTGGAATTTAATCAATCTCGTTTTATATGTCTCTATTTCTCTCTCTCACTTTTTTATCTTCCTTTTTTAAAGATTTTTTTCAACATCGCTGTAATCATTTCGTAATAGACTTTTCGCACAATTATCGTTGATACGTTAAAAAACGTTCATCATACGTTTGTCGAGTAATATCAAATTTATTAATGAAATGAAAAATTAATTATTTTTCATTGAACATTTGACTACTTTGTTCCTGACGCAATCCTGACTCGCGCTACGCGAAATAAATATTTGGAGAGAAAATATTAAACTCCAATTTAGCACGCGGAAGGCACGCGCGATGGACTTTTTCAATCATATATTTTTACTGCGAAGAAATGATGTGAAAAAGAAAGAAAAAACTAATAATAATAAAAACCCTGAAATAATCTCCGTGAAAATCATTGTTCTGGTTAGAGGAAACGTGATGCTTTTCAGTTCGCGCAAACGCGCGATGAAATTAAAAATGAAGGACTTTCGGTTAGTGGTTAGGAGAATATCGACGTAGCGCTGACACTTTTCATCAGCAGTGACGCACATAGAGCGAAAAGATGTAAGAGTAACAGGACGAGAGAATGCACCTTTCGTGTATTTCAATCGATAAAAATGGTGATCGTTCCAACGCGATAAGTTCAATGTAACCTGGATTCCTTGTAATTCTTTTTAAAACTAAAGAACGTTTTAATCAAAATTCTTTTAATTCACAAATAATCCGTACCTTATGAAAAAACCGATAAAACGTACCTACATCTTGTATGACCAATGAAAAAGGCGAACCTAATCGGAAGGAAATCTGGTTCGAGATTAAATCGGTTTTTCCTAAAAGCTTTCATGCATTCTTCTTAAGTCCACGTGATTTCTATTAATAGTGCGAATTTATGTGATAAATTTTTTAACTTTATCAAATATTAACGGAATATATATGCTGAGTACGCGATTAAAAAATTCTATATAACTAGAAGTAGTTTTTTTTTTTTATAATAATTACAGGACGATTAAATATTTATTTTATAATCATAAATGAAAATTTATTCGAGGAAGATATCGAGCTCGTTATCGTCGGACTTGAATTATTGAGATATTTGTAATGTTCTATTAAGGTTTGTATTTTGCAGTTCTCTGTAAAGTAGTCACCTCGGAAAGCTAGCCTAACGATAATGACGAGGCGAAACGGTAGGACGAAGCAATTAAACTCGATAGAATGAAGTTCCATAGAGCGGATGTATCTCGGTGGACTGAGTCTTGAATCCTCAAAACGAGGCAATCCAGCTGCTGTGACTAAATTTTCAAAGCGTAACGCGTTATACCGAAACCGCTAAACGTTGTCGCAGGAAGTTCGTACATTGACGTTGTCAAACGAAAATCGCTTACGACAGGACGATTGCGTTTCGTGAATTTGTAACACGCTTTCACGTTGCTATCTACCTCATTGCATGTTCGAAAAATGTGTAAAAGTTCGATATCGATGCTCGTATACGCTAGACACACAGTACAATTAAATTTGTGTTTAAACAATCCGATGTGTTATCGACATTCGATTCCAATTTTTTTATTTGCCTACGTGAAAATAATACGCGCAGTATTTGCAAAAGTAGAGTCATTTTAAAATCACATCTTTTTCTCAAATCTCTTTTTTTTTTATATATATTCTGTCGAATAAAAATCTCGATTTTAATTGAATAAATACATAAATAATAAATCGTAATATAATATTTTTGATTGTGTATACGTTCGATTAAATAATTACAAAATTAATTGTAAAATAGATAGATATCGTATGCCAATAGATATTTCATGCAAGTGGACTGCAATGAACGCAGATTAGTTGAAAATACCGAGGGAATGCAACCCTATCTCGCTCAATGCGGTTAAATAATTAATTACCGATAACGATAGTCCTTTTTGAAATTTAAAGGAAGGAGCTTAGTTCTCCGGCAGGAGCGAATTCCGATTAGTGCTCTTGAATGTTTCATTATGCAACTGGCAATATGTTCATTCGAACATATGAACTCGTTGCTAGGTTACGTTAACTGATCAAAATTAAAAAATAAAATAAAATAAAATAGAAATATTTCAATCGAAACGATGACTACTAATATTTTATGTCTAACAATAAACGTCACTGTAAGTAATTATCACTTCAAATTATTTGCATAAATAAATAAATAAATAAATAAATAAATAAGAAAGAAAAACGCGGAATATTTCATAGATTTATCTTCGAAGGGAAAATAAAAAGCGTCGTTTAAAAAATATCATCCTAACATACGTGAGCGTTAAGACCGAGTTTTTTCCTCTGAGACTCGTTACAAACTCTCAAACGATTTTCAGCAAATCCAGATAGTTCCATCCCGTAAATCCGATAGCGGGTACTTTTGGCGATGAAGATAAATTGAAATTTAACGGATATCAAATATATGGCGAAATGAAAAATATTTGCCGCTTTTGGTATAATCCGTTGCTGTAACTTACGTTTGAGAAGGCAAAGCGGCTTGACCTATTTCCGTAAAGGAAATAAGAACGTGTTTTGGCGTGAACAAGATAAAAGCGTAAATCTTTGAAAATCTTTCGTTTAACTTGTCGATTTTAATAGTATGAGAAAAATCACGGTAAATGATAGGCATAGTAGTTATAAATACGTAAAAAAAAAAAAAAAAAGAAACTTTAAATAAAGGTTGACAATAAGAACGCATAACTATTATGGAAAATGACGATAAATTTAATCGGTGTCGCTTGGTTTAAATGGACGTGCAACGCTCGAGACTTGTTTATTAATCATTATGCAGAAAGCGTCCACGCGGATTAACAGTCGACGAGGGGAGTCAACGGACGCGTTTTGCAAGTGTGGACGCTGATATTCAGATGGTACAAATTTAATGCACCGCAAAGTAGAAATATTACCAGCCTGGAGAGCTTCCCGACGATCCATGCAAGCCGATTATATAATCAATTCTGACAGAATTATTAATTTTCATATTTCTGACCGGTCATCTTGATTTCCATCTAATTCATATTACAATCTAAATACAAACGAATAGTAACTAAGAAAGCAGCAAAGTAAATTTCTTTGAACGTTTCTTGTTTATATTAAAATATTATATAAAAACACGTATAAATTAATATTAATAATAAATATTAATTATATATTTAATTGACAATTTTTTGTAACATTTATTAGAAATGTAAAAAAAGAATGTATAAAGAGATATAGGATAGATATAACAATTGTGAAAAAGTAAAGACAGGATGATCGGTAAGAAGGCGTTAAAACAAATTTCGTTAACCGGTTATAAGGTATCTAGTCGAAAAGTAGAAAACGATATTGCAAGCACGAAAGGATCACGTCAGTGCTCGAAAGCACGAACACGCGAACCGTCGAGCCATCTACCATAACACGGGAAGTCTCGGGAATTTCAAGAATTTTCACCAACGTGATTCGACACCAATGGCGTCGCTCTTTAATAAAAGCTGAAGGTGAACATTCCTTTATCGATATCGAACGGTCGAAATAGTTCACGTACATTACCGTTTCACGATCGTAGTAGGTAGGTAGGTAGCTAGGTAAGGTAAAGTATATGTATTATTGGATAAAAAATCACCAACGCACCACACCCTACCAACGAATCTAAGCATTGACATATTAATACGTTTTTAATGAAGGTGTGATCGGTTATGGTTTACTGCAAAAGTTATCGTAATTACTGGTGCGTGCGTCTGAGAGGAGTTTAATGAAAAGCAATATCGTTGGAAATTCGATAGACTACGGTTAGGTATATGAGAAAGAAAAAAGATCCCAGGGAGAGGTGTATTTTCCAATGGAAGGGTGAAAAACGAGAAGGAAGAAAAATTAATTAAAGGCATCGCTTCAAAACATCACAGAGATTGTTTATGTTTTTTTTGTTTTTCTAAACGCGTTTTTTAATTAACATATACTTTTTTTCTTATATCTGTATTCTTTCCTTGGACAAGTATCTCACATCGTTGTACAAATTTTTATCAAGATTCTTCTTTCATTTTTTTATTATACGACTATTGTAATCAAGAAGTACAGTATGTTTGAAGGTATGACGATCATGCATGTGTCCGTGGACAACTTTTTCCCTTATGTACTTGTGTCTGTAGACTGATGTAAAAATAGGTTACGATAAAAATAGGATTTTGAGTTTCAACCTATAGCGTTGCACGTGCTATGTTTTAAATCAGTAATCTATCTAAAGCTTTGTAGATTCCATTTTTCTAATGTGACATTGTACACGGCAAATCCCACGTGTACACATTTTTATTCTTATTCTGATTTTTTACTCTTTGATATAAAAATACTTTCTAAAATAATAATAAGTTATTACTTATCTTTTTTTTTTTCATCAACCAAAGTTGAAAAATTGGGATAATATACCAGATGGTTCAAAACCAGGTACGTATTTTTGTTAAAACGATCTTTAACGAACGAGTTGTACTCCTCTTACAAATTCCAAGATCGTTTTTCAAAGACTGGGATTTTAAGTACCTGTTCATTGACCACGACCCTTAGCTGATCCTTCTTACTGTAATTGATCTCTTCACTTATTTTTAAAATTAAATAAAAAAATTAACTATCCAATTACATCCAGCGTTTGAAAGATTTTACAGTACTTCTCGGTATATCGATATAAAACTTGTGAATAAGATCAATTATTAACAACAAATCGATTCTCTCGAAATATCAAAGTCATTTTTATAAGAAAAATTAATTATATATTACTTTCGTTGTTCTCTTTTAATATTCTCTTTTCCTTTTTCTGCTTTCTTTCAACTCTGTTTACTTATTTTTCGTTGAAAATCCAAGTAGCATATACGTGTAGTATGGATATATGTATAAAGTATACCGGAGTATATACTTTGTACGTGCACATCTAATCCGGAACGTGCATCAGATTTTTCTCGTACATGGTACTCGTGGATGAACCGAAAATCGAAATTTTATTCCTTTTCGTCATCCTTAATAACTCAATTTTCCGAAGTCGCGATAAACGACTCGCCGGTGAATCGTGGTTTTTCCTAATGTTAGATTTTGATTGGAAATCTAACCGTACGAAAGGTAAAAATCTTAACCGAGAAAAAGAACGAAATATATATAATACATACATCGTCATAGAAGTCTGAGCAAAGTATCGAGTTCGTCTTTTCCTTCGCGAAAGGCTCGTAAAAGAAATCGATTTCGATACCCTTCAGCTTAGGAATGCCGAGCCAAACGTTTTTTTTATTCGAATTTTTCAATCCCAACGCGTATCGCTGTCCTTCAATCTTTCTATTCCTTCATTCTTTCTTTCTTTCTTGAGAGAAACTCACGCGAAACTTGGATGGAAAGCGAGCGAGTCTTCGAGACTAGTTCGTATCAAATTTCACTCGCGTCACACCTTCTTCCTAATTGAATTTATTTATTAAAATGTTATTACGCTTCTGATTTCATATTTCTTTGTAATGGAGATTATAAAAGAATAAAATAATTAGGGGGAATATAGATTAATCGATTATATAAAAATTCAATCGAATTTAATATTAAAAAGATATAAGGAATAAGAGAATATATTGAATTTCATAATAATAAGATTAATAAAAATCATTTTGATAGAAAAATTGGTTTTACTTTAATAAGAATATATCGTATAGATTAATGGATATCTCTTGTTTCAATACCGCACATTACCTATTGTCATTTTTCTCGATTCGATTATTCGAAAATTCATTTATTGAAAACGTTTAGTCTCCGTATTAATTCGGATAATCGACGTCTCACTGTATTACGTTTGGCAAACTTTCACGGCTACGAATATACGGCTTTGAATTGTTTTCTCATTTTGACTTCGTCTTAAATCGTGAATTAATTAGAGACCACTATTTCTCTTTCTCTCTCTTTCATTCTCTTTCTCTCGTATATTCTCCTTTTTATTAACAAATGATTAAAGAGCAAACGTATGTGTTAAAACTTTATCATTTTCTTATTAAATAAATAATGTAAAATCTATATGTAAGACGTTTTATGTTTTTATCGGAGAAAAGTAATTTAACTTTTTGAAAAGAAAGTGTTAATAAATTTGAATGAGATCAAACAACACTAAAGACTTCATACTAAATCTATTATAATATCTTAAATATATCCCCAACTGTACCATAAACTGTAAATCTTTACTTTGATCGTTAATAATATTGCAAGTGGTTTTGAGACGCGACATAAATAAATTAATTAGAAAAGAGAAAAGAAAATATTTTCAATGATGTTTGCCATTTTTTAAGTCTGGTGATGTATGATATGCATTTTAATTATGTTTCCATCTTCATTATTATTACGAGTATTTCACAGCATACGGTCAAGTATATTGTTGTTTCTGATACGAAAAACGAATTGATTATTTTCCAAGTAATAAATATTTTTTTTTTTTTTTTTAGTCACGAACCAGCGAAAATTCACGAGTGGAGGCTAGCGGAGAAGAATGGATCGGTAGGGATTAAATGATAAATCACGTTGAAATCCCTTTACTCGACTCATTTCCACGAGATGTAAAATGGAACAGTTTTTTTCGCGAGAGACATCACAATTTTCAGGGAAAAGTTTACGTCGAAAATTTATAACGTACGCTACCTACTCGTAAAAACGTTGTAAAAACGTGACTGAAATCGTCACGGCGATTTACGGAAAATCGTGAGAGCGTTAAACGAGGAAAATAAAGAAGAAAAAAGGAAAATGAAAAAAAAAAAAAAAAAAAAAANAACGTACGCTACCTACTCGTAAAAACGTTGTAAAAACGTGACTGAAATCGTCACGGCGATTTACGGAAAATCGTGAGAGCGTTAAACGAGGAAAAAAAAAAAAAAAAAAAAAAAAAAAAAAAAAAAAAAAAAAAAAGGTGAAGAATAAAAACAAACAAAAAGAAGAAGAAGGAAAAAAAATAGGAGATATTTTCTTTTTAGAATTGCTTTTCGTGCTGCACGAAGAATTTTCATTTCTTACACGTAATATATTATAGGGTAGTTCCTTCTAACAAATTTACCTACCTTAATCTTCTTTCGTACGAGTTCTCAACAGACACTCTTGACAAATAGATCATCCAGATTCTCTTTAAAAAGAAAGAAAAAAAAAAAAGAAAAAAAAAGAAAAAAAGAACGTCTAATTTTAAAGGTGCGAGCTATCTTGGAAATAATGATAATTAACGCGGAATAAAGGTACGGTGAGATGTTCAGGAATATAGCGAGAAATTCATATCTAGAGGAAGGAAACCGTACCCGAGTAAATACTTAAGAGAAATTAAAAGCAAACATGGCGGCAGTTACACGCGTGAGTACGCGATAATAAGCGAGAAATGGGCGTACGCTATTGGAGGAGAAGAATGCGTATTAGCGGCATATCTCGGATAATCGAGGCTACGGTATTTCGTATTTAAAGGCATTTTGAGTATTATAAGGAGAGAGTCGTTCTGTATTTCCTCTCTGACGACCTCTTTACTATCTCTCTCTCTCTCTCTCTCTCTCTCTCTCTCTCTCTTTCACTTTCCTACCCCTTCTCTCATTTTCTCTCTCCCATCCGATTCGTCTTCCCTTACAATTCGCATACACCGAGGCTTCCTAATCGCTTTATCGTTCTTATGGTATATAATCGTTCGCTGAAAAGGTACTTCTATACTTTGCTTCTCTTTTCACCCTTCTTCTTCCACTCCCTTCAGAATATCCAGAAGATTCAAGAGCATTGAAGAATCACCGAAATAAGGGTCGATTTTCGATCCAACCGGGTCCTTCTTCTTTAACTCCCATCTTCTTTTTTCCTTTCTTTCTTTCTTTCTTTTTTTTCTCTTTCTCTTTCTACTTACATATCTCTGCTCCTCAGGCTCAGTCTTCTCCTGGGAATATGCTCGGAATTCATGGTATCTTGGCTATTTCCACATCGAAAAGCTGGACGATGGTGCGTCTGTCTTCGCCTTCATATCAGCAGTTACCCAGCCTGCACTACTTATACGTGCAATGATAAGATATATGAGAAGAGCGAAAGCGATTTTAGAGGAAAACAAGAAACCCTTTCCTGAACTAATACCCCGTTTTTACCTTTCTTCGGCTTTATCTTTTTTTTTTTATTACGTAACATATGGAATTCTTCAAAGTATTTCGATATCAATGCGTACGTTTTGAACAAGATTTGGATTTTATTACAACGAAATAAAAAAATTAGAGAAATAAAGCGATTTCCGTTTTTTGTTTTTTGTTTTTAACGTAGGTGCGAATTTTCTATTTTATTAACCAATGGGGAATATTGTCTTTACTTTTTTAACCATTATTTCTAAAATACGAAAGCAATTTGCAATTTTTTATTTTATATTTCTATCGAAAGAAATAATATTGAAACTTTTCTTTTTTACTTCTTTTTTTATACGACCGGACTCGTGGGATACGCGGATAGTGACGGAAGGGAAAAACAATACTTTTTACATTTTCATACATTTTCTCTTGCGATTCTTGGAAAATTTTGTGATTTGCATTTAAAATGTAGAGAGAAAAACGAAGAGAAAGAAAATAGAAAAAAAAAGAAGATAATAGATAAGAGAATGCTGAGGAAAGTTGCTCGGAGTTATTGAAATTTCAAATAATTAGAAAATTCGTTGGTAAAATGAAGATCGACCATGTCGAACATTACTGGATATTACACCCTTGCGAATCAATGAAGTGAAAAATTAAGGAAAAAGGAAAGAAAAAAAAAGATAGAAGAAAAGAAAAGAAAAGAAATTGTCAATTGCAAAAAATCGTTCGTTCAGGATTATAGCATACAATTTCACAAATTCTACTTCCAGAATTTCAATCAAGTAAAAGGAAAATTTTCATGAAAGCTACCATCTCGTTTTCAAATCTACTCTTATTCTTCGTATTGAAAAGAAGAATCAAAGAGAACAAATTGGCGAAAAAGTATAGAAAAGATAACGTCGGTTCGTTTCGATGTTACGCGAATCAACGTTCGATAGCGTTCCATTATGAAACGATACGAGGTAATTAAAAAGATATCGGAAAATGTGAAGACGAAATGCTAGTACGATGATATTTTCTTTCTATTTTTATTTTCTCCGCTTATTTCGAATCAATGATTTTTTTGTTCATGTCAAAAATTACAGCGGTACTGCTCTTCTAAAATTGTTTTTTTTTGTTTGAAAAGAATTTACATCTTTTTTTGGCGAATCGAAAGCACGCGTAAAAATCGCAGATTGTAGAATTATCGTTTTCTATTTTTTTTTTGTTCCACCATCCCATAACGCGAGAAAAACAAAAAATACGAAAAATAGTTTTTCCGTGTGAACCCTCGAGGAGGGCAAATAGAAGTACCGTTTGATTGTACGTTGTATTTTTTTAATCGTTTTCCACACCCTCGATATTAAATTCATAGAAAAATAGTTCACAAATAATGTGGACTAAGATTTAATAAAACGATCATTCTGTTACTTCTTTTTTTTCTTCTTCTTTTATTAAATGACTGTTATAAAAATACTAATTACGATTTTCTCATTAAGTTTTAGGGTGAAAATGAAACGATGGAATACCCTTTTACGAGGAATATTCACTGGCACACGCTTATACCTCTAACGTACATACACGTACGTGTATTTAATATGTATCTTCGAACGTATTAAAAATAATGAAAAGCCTCGGGTTGTAAAACTCTTCGAAGAAAGATTCATATTTCAAATTCACCGGCTCAAATTATTTTCCATAAACTTATTTTCGTTCCTTTTTTATAAGTTTGAAATTCTATATTCTAGGTTCTCACATTTAAGAAAGAAGAACTTCAGTTCTCTCAGAGAGAGGGAGAGGGATAGAGAGAAAAAGAGAAAGAAGGCAACTTTTGGAATTTTGTCGACCCCTTAAGTCTGCTGATACGCGCGTTCGCTTTAAGTCATAAATCCAAATGAGTATTCTATCTCACGTTGACCCTTACGAGAGATCACCGCTGTATGAAAGAGATAATACCGTTTGTACAGTATACTCTCATGCAAAAGACCATCTAACATTTCTACACGTTCTAAGATTATAGATCGTTCTAAGAATGTTCTAAATGGAACGTGAGTTGTTTTTGTTGTTTTCCTTTTTTTTTTTTATTTACTTCCAATAGGCCATTGCATATTAACAAGCTGATAAAATTCATTATATAAAATGTCTATATTTATAATTAATTAAGATTTAAAATATTACCTGACTCTTGATCGGAGTAAATTTGAATTTTTATATTTAAAATAAATCCGACCCCGATGTTCGTGAAAAATGTGCAATTAGTTATGCAAGGAAATATATTCTTGAAATCCCATAGGATTATAATCTAGTTTATTACGTCCATGGTGAATTTCGTGAAAGATCTCTACAATTAAAAAGAAGAAGAAGAATAAGAATAGTGAATTAAAGAGCTTAGAGTTACAAGAAGCAAGACAAAAGGAATCGAGTCAAGTGGAAAGATGCCATGAAACGAACTATTCGTAGAAGTTTATCTTCTTTGGTCGATACTACGTAGATTATGTTTAAATTTCTATGAAAATGCATGATAAAAAATATTTAAATTAAATTAAAAAGACTTGATTTTATATCTTTCGATTGATGATAAAAAAAAAATCGAAAACAATTACCTTCTACATTTTTTTTTTTACATAGCGTAAACTTCTTATCATATTACTCGTACAATTTTAGTAGTTAAACGAATGCGAAAAATTCTTTCTCTTTTCAATTCGATCTCTAATTCTTTCTCTCTTTCTTTCTTTTTTTCTCTTTTTGTTATTCTTAATTGGCATCAAGGCTATACAACTAGAAAAATATTGATAACAGAATTATTGTACGTATAAATCGGTAAAAAAAAAAAAAGAAGGGAAAGCCAATGATCTACTTACTCGCCGATATCATAAAAATAGAACAGAAATCCTCAGCAAGGAAATAAAATCTCATTATTTTGAGATAACCGTCTAATAGCCGTATCGATTCGGTACAAGAAGAGAAAAAAAGAACAAAATGAAAAAAAGGAAAGAAAAAGAAAAGAAGAAAAATAGAATAAAATAGAGGGGGGGAAAAAAATAACGTTGATCTCGAAAAGAAGCAAATATACAAAGAAATACGTAGTTATAAGAGCCATTCGGTAGGCTACTGTTGTGTATCGACTGAAATTCACTATCGACCCTTGCGGAAAAGATATTTTCCTGTTGGCAATTCGAAGCTTAAGAAGATAGTACGCGGAGGAAGGATCGGAAGGAATAAAAGACAGTGGTAAGTAGTGAAGGTTTCTAGGCAATACTTTCTCAATACGGATTGCATGTTCACTCTCCTTCGTACTATTTGTACGATCCCTAACTTCTGATGGCATGTCTATGAGTATATCCATGTGTGTATGTATAAAGCTTGAGCTAACAGATTCACATAGACAACATACGTAGACGTAATGGTTTCTCTGATGTCCAGTGCTCGTAAAGTTCGTTCGTTCGTTCATTCGTTCACTCTCGAATAACGTACCAGGGAGATGTTTTCTATTTACCGAGAACATTTCTAGAAGCTTATTTAGGTGGATTTATATAGTTACGTTAATATATATTTACATATAAAAAGTGAATAATTCATAAAAGAGAATGATAATATTATACATTTTGATATGTAAAATAAATTATTTTCATTAGAGAATAGAAAAATTTCTTCTAAAAGTCACTAATTAATATTGTAAAATATATATATATTATGTATTTATTTAATTTTAATTATTTATTTAGTATTCAATAATGTTTTAATTAGATTTTAATTTGATATATTGAAATATAATGAGATGAGATATAATAAAATAGTAAGTATCTATAATCGACTAAATTATAGCAACCCGCTGGTCCTATTCGTCGCCTATATATGCTCATCATCCCCATTTATCGTCTTTCGTCAATTCCTTGCATTCTTCCTCGAAATTTCCTGACCATTCTCGATCATACAAAATCTAGAACATTCCTTTACTTCCGATAGGGAATATTTAAGTGATTTAGGTGCGAACACACATTAGGCGATATGCTAAAGTGGTGTCGCCTTACAAATAAAACATATGCATTCCCGTCTAGAGAAACGGTCTCTTTCATCTTACAATAAATTCTCATACATTCATACTCATATCATCACACACGACAAATAAAAAAATAACATTTTCTCAGCGGTACTTATAAGGAAATTGTCTATCAGTATTTTTATAGAAATATCGATGCACATACTTCTCGAATATTCTCTCAGCCTAACAATATTAATGCTAATCCAAGTTGTTGCCCGTCGAACAAATTGATAATGAATTTATAACGGGTAACAAATTAGATTCGAGAAAAGTTTAAAAAAAAAAAAAAGAAAAGATAAAAATGCAATTAGTGATTTTTGACTGAACATAGACGATATATATTTTCATATAACAAATAATATTTCTTCTCGGTCGATGAATTGCGAATGCAGATACCGGCATAGTACTTACGCATGGATGTGGAAAGCAAGATGACTTTCTGAAGATTGTGCTTGTCTCAAGACAGAATTCTCCTCTTCTTCTCTCCGTTGCGCAGAACGGATTGATGGTTTTCATTGTTCAGCAGGATGAGTGGATTTTAGTGATGGTCCAAGTACCATTCGGCATCAACGAACGCGCATACACTTCAAGTCACACATAAGCCTTTTGACCATCTTGCATTCAGGGGTTACGGAATGAGCGAAGTAGAGCGACGTAATATTAGGATCCACCCTCGTTCATGCCACCGACAAGCAACTCAAACGCAGATCTTTCCGGAGAATATTCTCTCCGAAATTCCCTAACTAGCACTGAAAATCTCTAAGACGAATAGCAATCGCGTAGGGACCCCGTTTTGGGATTGTTTGGACGAACGAAGAGAGAATCCTATTGTGTATTTCTATCATTTTCATTATAAATGAAATAGCATTGTGATCTATTGGAAAAGAAAGAAAAATTAATATCTAATTTTGTTCTTGGTTGTTTTTTTTTGCCTTCTTATTATTCTACCTTTTACGGGTTCGAGTCACTTTTCTAGTAACACCTTTTTATACCTATTCAATACTTTCAAAAAAGTCGCGTCTTTTACTACCTCTCTGGAATCAATAACACACGATTTTTGTTTTATTTTTTTCTTTCGAATGAGTCACACATTCATGTCGTACCCATCGTTGCTTGATTTTAGTGATCTGACGGAAAATAATATTTCAACGTGGCTAGATTGTTAATTGCATTTTAAATTATTTTTTTTAATATAACATTTATTATATTTTGTTCATGTATCGTTCGAGTGCAAAGAGCCCACGAAAACGGGCTTAAAAATAACCGTTTTTGGATAGTAGAATAGATCTTATATGTCATAGTTTTTTCTCTATCTTTCTCTTTATGTAGATCCGCCCGTCTTTCAAGCTTTCTGTCTTTGTGGCAACTTGACAGATCGCGTGTTCGCTGAATAGAAACTCCTCTCCTGCATCCATCTCTCGTTGATTCGTCTCCTTCAAATAAAATTATATTTTCTCGAGAATAAAAGAGAGAAAGAGAGAGAGAGAGAGAGAGAGAGAGAGAGAGAGAGAGAGAATGAGAAATATCAAAGGGGATAATATTTTTTTTTATCCACTCTGCTACGCTGATAACAATATCACATCTTTCTTCGGATTTAATTTACATAAAATTGTATATATTCGTTTGCAAATAACATAGATATTAACAGAATCATACCTATTGTTCTTGTTAATTAACCTACATTCGTTTTTTGAAGATTATATTACGCGTATTTTCATTATTAATTATTTTCAACATCTATAAACAATGGAAAATCAATGATTGATTTACTAATCCGAAACCAATAGAAAATGTCCATTTTAAGCACATTATAAATAATAGTGATATTAATAAGATTAATAACAGCGATACATTTGTTGAACTGTAAAATAATACAAATTGAAAATTTCGAATGTTGAAATAAAAGAAAATGGAACAGCATAAATACTATAATAACTTACGATCAATATATGAAGATTAATAACAATTAAATAATAATACCTGGAGAATATAAATTACATAAATACCTTTTATAATTAAAGAATTATATTAATTTCTTAAACGTTTCTACTTATTTAAAAAAGATATGTCTAAGGATAAAATATTAAGAATATACAAGTATTCGCGATTGCGGCGTAAAAAAAAAACATTATTATTATAACTACGCACAAGATACGAATATTCTTTCGTTCGTCGTATTCACAAAATAGGATTATAATCTTTTGGAAAGAACAACGAGTTCGCAAACGTTATTAGATTTCCTTTTATCCCCCGAAGGGTAGCCGTCAAAAGGAACGGACGAGCTGTTGAGGGTGTATAGAGAAAAAAAGAAAACAAAAAAGAGAGGGAAAAAGAAGAGAGTAAGAGAGGGGTGAGTAGAAAAAGAGGAAGGATTCGAAAGAGGAAGAAAAACAAAGAGTAATACATAGGACCGTGCATGTTTCGATGATAGATTGGTACTGCTTTCAATTCTGGCAAAACAGACACATTTATCAAGATCGTACAGATAAAGTAAATAAACGCGCGAATAGGAGACGGTCATTTTAATTACAAAGAAATATACAAGCTTGTGTAAGATCATTCCTTGACGAACGTAATCGCGATCGCGTGAAATGGAAAACGTCTGGCGCCAATCTAAAAGACGTTCTCGATAGCTATTTATTTTCGCTTATTTTTTATCTTAACTGCGACGGTTCCTCGATTGAAAGAGAGAGAGAGAGGGAGAGAGAGAAAAAAAAAAGAAAGAGAGAACTATGAGTTGAGTTGAATTATCGAACGATGGTATTCCGTAAACGAGTCACCGACCTCGATGAGCTTTCTGAAAAAGGAAAATTCCATCTCGTTTTATCGAGAATCGATCAAGTGCGGGAATATATTCAGCGGTTGTTAAAAAAGATAAATAATATCGTGTTTGCATAAATTGTTCGTTATAATCAAAATTAATGCATACTCCCTCCCCATTAATTCGGTTTTAAACAACGTTCGAATAATTGATCAATTTTGTCGATGTCATTTACTTTATGTAATAACTCGTAAGGAAATTTTTGACGAACACTTTTACTAGATTTAGAAAAAGAAAACTGGAGAAGATTAAAAATCAACAAAATATAGTTCGAAATTCGAGCGAGGAAAAATTATGTACTCTCTCTTTCTCTCTCTCTCTTTCTTTGAATAAGACTGCGAATTAATGCGGAAAGTTTTACGTGGATTATTGTCACGCGTTGTTACGCGAGAGAAATTCCTTTGCCGACGCAATGCAGGTGGAAGATGTCAGCGATAAACCTTGGGCAAATTTGCATGGAAATACACGAAGTAAGGGAGAGCACTCTAGTGTACTACGGTTGACGTTAATCCGCTCGATTAAATGGGATACCTTCCTTTGCTATTGGTTTTAGAAGCTCCTATATATAGATATTTTAATATAATCATAATAACATAAATATAGAAAATAAAATCAAATAACGACTAAAATGTGTCTTATCAGCAAGGATTAATAGAAATTGATTTTTATGTAAAGGGTGTAATATTAACGGAATTAATTTCATTAAAAAATTAATTATTAAATTCAAATAAATGTATTTTACTTGATAATTAGGATTAAATAATAAGATTTGAATATTGACAGGTGAAATAAAAAAGAAAATGATTTAATTTATAAATTGTATGCTCAGCATGATGTACTTTTTGAACATGTACTTACCTATTCCCATCCTCTGGGATTCAACGATTTCCAACTTAGTAAATTTTAAATAGACCTCCATAAAATACGATTCGATACGAGGTCATGTCTCTCGCGAGACAGCTCAAAGGCATTTTAAGAGTTCTCGAACATAGAATAAGGAATAAAGCTGAGACAAGACAAAGATTACGATGTTAGTGCTCTCGACGATCGATCAGAAAAACGTAATCTGTAAACTCCGCGTGTTCTCAAGAACTAACTTCTCGTGATATGTGATAGGCATTTGTCTCTCTTCCAAATACAAGCATAACAGCCCTCGAGCGTCGTTACGAGACGCCATAAATACTCCGCAAAATTGTTGTTACGTCAGCTCTTTCCGAGGGAACCTATTTTCATCGTGTTGAGGGAATATAATACACATTCACATACATGTATCATGTGAGTATACGATCTTATACATTAACATCTTGTAAATTTCCTTCCCCTAATCGAAAGGCACGATAATGACGAGAAACGATCCTCACATCGTATGGAATAGCAAACGAATCGTGTTTGAGTTAGAATGGGACTTTTATATTGTAAATAAATGACACCTTCCGGTTCTTCCTCTCTCTCTTTCTCTCTCTCCTTCTCTTTTTTCTTCTTTTCCTTTTTATTTTCCAAGCTTTGAATTGAAATGTAAATTTTTTGTTCCTACGGAAAGGAAACGCATGTCGTTTCGGATCGGATCGATTGAATTTAGTAGTGGTACAAGTCGACGATTCGAAGGTACGTAGATTAGAAGGGATCTATCGTTGAGCGAAGCTACACTCGGACTTTTGGGTTACTTTCTTTCTTTCTTGCTTGCTTTTCCGACGTTCTTTTCTCCAAATAAAGCGATTTCTCTGTTACTTTTTCCCTCCCTCCCTCCCTCCCTCCCTCTCAGTCTCTCCCTTTTTCTCTATTTCTCTATCGTTCGTTTTACAACTTTACGAAGAGGATAGATAGTGCAGACTAGAAGAGAAAAGAAGGGCTGAAAAAAGGGGAAAGCCATTGCAATGGTGGCGAGTGGTGACTAGATGGATTTGCATTTGAAAGAACCTCTACCCTTTTGGGCTACCGGTTTGTAGGATGAAAGAAGGACCGTAGGGCATCCGTACTATTTACCCGTCGTAAATACCTAGTTACGATGAGAGCGAAAGAAAGGAAGAAAGAAAGAATGATAAAGAAGAGGGTAGGGACCGATTCCTATATAAATTTCTCCTTCCCCATTATCAGTTCCAACTTTCTGTCCTTTTTCCTTTGACAACACTCCCTCCCTCCCTTTCTCTTTTCTATTCTTTCCACTAAAGATATTTCACCGGACATTTCTTCGAAAATGTCGATTTCGGCAGCTTTTTCGTTTATGCAAAGAGCTCTGAACTTTCCAATTTATTATTCGTTTCATGGGTTACTTGAGAAAAACTTTGCTTCGCAAAATATTTTTCGGATATCAAATCACGACGCTATATTGAATACCTCAAGACCGTTAGCTTTCTTTTATACTATTTCCCGATGCTTTTATAAAGAAAATAAAATTAGGAAAAGGGCGAGAAAGTTTTACCCACGGGGGTTAATTAAAACTATAATTTTATGATAAAAAAAAAAAAAGAAAACATGAAAAGTACTAACGAATAACGCAAGGAATGAAAAAAGAAGTAAAATATTCGAAAGAAAAATCACGTAGGTAAATGAAAAGTCTCGATAGTAATCGGAAAAAGAATTAAAAAAAAAAAAACTAACTCGTGTTCTTTTTTTCTCTCTCTCTCTCTCTTTCTTGTTCTTTTTTTATCTATTTCGATGAGGAATTTCATGGGATTTAAAAATGAACTAAAAAAAAGAGAGAGAGAGAGAAAAAAAAGGAGGAAAAGATGAAATAAAATCCCAAAATGCGTTCACTGGTTGGCCGTGCAGAATTAATTCAATTAAACCACTTATCCTACTCATTATGACCACCTCGGAAAATTTGAAAGCGTACAGAGGGTGCACTTGGAGCTCACATAGACACGTGCACGTACTTGTATGTACGTACCAAGGGCGAATTCTCGCATTGGAACGCAGCAGTTGTGTTTCCACGATTTGTTTCGTTTAATTGCCGCGCGACGGCTTGCACTAAAAATTGTCCCATGGATGACCAACCAACGAAAGGCACCTCCACCATTGCGTATACCACGAAACGCTATGCTAGCAGAAGATAAATGTGCGTTCCAGTGAAAACGCGAATTTTATCCTCGTAATAAATCTGACATTATTTGTTAAAAAAAAAGTATTTAACTTTTCGATTTTATCAAATTAGATTATCATATCAACAAAAATGAAATTACGTTCGTGAAATATGAGAAACAACGTTCGATAAAAAATAGTGAAAAGAAAAAAAAAGAAAATGAAAAAGTAACAAGAAAAAAAGAAAAAGGAGAGGTCGTGTCGAAATATTGTTTTCTTTTTCAATCTTTATTTTTACTGCGTCACTGTTTATGTTCACATCGTTCTTTAACATAACCGAAGAGCATTTCTATAAAGAATAGAAATATAAAATCGAAGCACGATATGTGGTGAAGGTATTCAAAGAAATAAATAAATATATATATATACATATATATATATATGCGAATCCCGCGAGATAAGAAATCCCTTTGGTTTCCGTAAACGTGAAAATCAACGAAGCTCGAATAAATATATAATGGAAGCGAGATCGCAAAACCGAACGAAATATTAAAACTCCCACGATCGGGGTAAATAGCTATATAAAATGAATCGTTGAAGCTCTCACTTGAATAATAGTAATTTTTCATGGCTTGAAAAGAGCGTAGCTGGCTACATTATTTATCTACCGTAACGAATTAATCTCTTCTTATGTGACGTTCGTGTTCCGTATTTTTATACTTTCCCTATTATTGCCGTCGCTCTTATGCACATTTCAATATGCCAGATATAATACGACTACCAGCATTGTTATTTCATACTTTCATATCCACGATATCTTTATACGTCGTACTTCCTATGTGTATTTACGATATCACATCAACCATGTCGCAGAATAAACAGAATATTATTCGAGAAGACAGAGATAGACAGAAAGAGAGAGAAATATTTATATACAGAGAGAGAGAGAGAAATCTAGGATTGAGACAAGTAGAATTGCGGAAATCATTTTCAATTTTTCCCCATAAGTTAACGAAACGAAAAGAACATTGTTTTAAATAAATTTACAAAAAATCTTAAAATAATCAAAATAATAAATTCTTTTCTTTTCTAAACTAAATTATATCGAGTCATAAGTAATATTGCTTTTTTTTTTTTTTTTTTTTTAATGGCCTAGAATAAATTTACATATAAATTCATTTAATAGAAAACAAATAAAACCAGTTAGAGGAGAATAAAGTTACTGAATATTTATTTGCGATTCATCCACCATGACTGTTACATTAAACGATAATAGGGACAAGGTAGATAAAATAAAGAGAAAAAGAAGGTTCGTTAGTTCAGTTGTGGTACAACGCAAATTGCTGAAAAGCGAGAGTGGTTAGTTTTCTTGTTGATAGGACACAAGGAGAAAGAGAGATCAGCGATAATTAACGGGTCTTTTCCTCGTTTCTATGAGAGAAAGACTAAGGGAAAATAAATTCAAAAGGATTCAAAGCACATCAATTTCGGTTCTATGTGGAAAATCGACTACAACAACCAGCTACTATTCTCTCACCACCAATGCGTTTGCATCTCTCTTTCTCTCTCTTTCTCTTGTTTCATATAGTAAGCTAGACAGCAGTTGGATGTCATATTGAATTCAACGCTGACAGTTTCTACCGCATTCAGTCAGCAACGTTTCATCCATTTCGCAAAGTTATACTACGTCGGAATGAACCTGCGGCTATCGCCATTGCGTGCAAAATAAGCGTCGATTCTTTTTCTCGTCTTTCTTTCTCTAAGCATACCCAGTCATCGTAAATTAATTCAAATCTGAATACTGTCGATCAGCGACTTAATCAAATCTTAATTTACTTCTCGCGAATTGTCACTCTCTCTCTCTCTCTCTCTCTCTGTTTTTTTTTCTCTTTTTTCTGCATAATATTATCTGTTGTTTTATTATCATTCGGTCGATCTACATTTCAATTCTATTTTAACATTAAAACGACTTAAATATTCATTATTTTTTATGTATAGAGAATAAATATAAAAAATGATACGAGTAAAATGTGAACCTGATTTTAATTCTTCTTTCCTGTCATGTTGTACAATTATTGCTTATAAGAAAAAAAAATGAATAATATATATTTCGTTCGAAATTGTTAGAAATTTGATTACATTTGAAATATCTTGCAATTTTTGTATTGCCTGACCAAGGTTAAAATCTGACTCACTACTGTAATTACATGTCCAACGGAACGTGAGGGAAAAAGCTCTTGAAATTTGGCTGAACGAACGTACAATATTACGGCTGTATGATCGTCCTGTGCAACAGGTATCTTACGTGCCGTAAGCTCGTTACACTGTACGCTACGTTTAATTCTATGTTTCATTGTCGCTGAGAAGGATCTACGATGAACGAATCTACCTTAGTGTAACAGTGTATATTTATGTGAATGTATGAGAGAGTTAGAGAATGTACGTGTGGTTGGCCAACGAGTTGAGTGATGTATTAAATATAAATGTAAGACGAAAGCGTCGACGCCGCCATTACCGAGGTCTTTAATTAAAACATCCTTTGCGATGAAAGACGTCGTTCTTTTATTATGAGATGAAAAACTTACGATTTACTACATCCACCCTGCTACCATAATTATAGCTACGAAATGCATTACGTTTCAAATCTTCCACGTTATTTCTATGCGTGATATATTTATACAAAAGAGAAAAGAAGCTTATGTGCGTAAAGTCCCTTCATGAAAAATAATTAATATAATATTTAATAAGTAGACGATTTTTCATTAAATTAATATTATAAATTATAACTGAAACGAGCAAGAGGATTTAATGAAAGAGAGATGCACAGTCATGGAAAATGTTCGATATTGTTTTTACATTAAGAATAGAGAGATGCATTATGATATTTTATAATATATTTAGTCTTTGTGTATAGTAGTAATGATAGTAATGATGCGATTATTCTTCGAACAAATAATGACTCGTTATAATATTTATTGTTAGAAAAATGAAATTGCACGAGTTTGCGTTTAGTGGAAGAAAATGCTAATGAAAATTCTATTCTTCTTAACAAAAGACCAAGAAAATAAATTATATTCGATATTAATAGATAGATTTAACTTAGTTCTTACATGAAGAACTATGTAAATCATATAAAGAGAAAATGCCTTGAAATTAATTCAACTAATTTTTCTTTTTCAATTGTATTACCGCGACTCAATTATATTTCCAGTATTATTAATCGTAGTAGTATAAACCAAAAATAATTTTTCTAAGATACATTACATAATATCGTGACACGAAGAATTTATATTTATCAAAAAAAAGAAAAAACGAAGAAAAAAGGAAAACAAATATATATATAAACGTAATCAATGCATTCGTCTCCGAACCGTGATTTCATTCACTCTCTCCCTTAGAATCTTACTCTCTTATTTTCTCTCTAACACCCTTACTACTCCCGTTTTCTTTCCCTTACTCTCTTAGAAGTTCCTCTTCACTCTCGAAGAACACTTCTCAAATGAGTTTGCCATCCGACGTGTTCGAGCCGAAGCCCGGTCAGGATTTGAATAATCCGTTTCTCCGAGCTTTAAGTGTTTTTCAAGATTAGGTGGGTACTACTTTATAGGCAGCTCCAAAAGTCAGAAAGTAATTTATCTTCGTTTGAATAGGTCGCGTGCGACGAATAAAAAAAAAGAGAAACTCTTCAAGGGCACGTGGAACAACATTGATCTCTTAGTTTTCTCTTGTTCTTCGGGACGAACTCGCTATTATTATTCAATCGTCTTTCAATAGATAGCTAGAGCAATAAAAGTACCAAGATCTATCCTCTTAAGAACTACTTGATTCGATCGAGTAGGTATCCATCTTACTTCGAAAATGATTCCCATCGGATTGGAGAGAAGTGAAACGTTTCCTTCACCGTTCGATTTCTATCTCTTCTTACTGTCTATCATGAAATGTCGACCAAATAGATAGAAACTCGAGCAAAGTAGTAGCACGGGAACGAGAATTACGGCAGAACGAACGATTCGACTTGGTGTTTCCAAACGAGCTTCGTATTAAATTTACCGTAGCCCCTGGGTTTTCCTGCTGGGAATGATTTCATCCATATTCTCTCTCCTATCCTCTTTCTCTCGCCTCCCACTTCCTACCCACCCTCTCTTTTTCTCTCTCTCTTTCTCTCACTTTTACTCTCTCATATTCTATTATAGATGCAATTCCTAGATCGAAACATATGATCGTTTACCTATATCAAAAATTGATCTCTTCAAAATATTCCGTTCTATTATTTTTTTCATTCCCTTTTAAATAAAATCACTGGTACAGATATATTCGTAGCTATGGTAACAAAAAAAAAAATAAAGAAAAGAAAAAAGAGAGAAAAGTATTTTTATTCAGAATAAACGATCGAAAAAGTGCGAGAAAACTATCGTGGCGTAAAATCAACTTGGCCGTAGGTTTCAAAGTCCATTTCAAGTATAAATGAAGTGTGTCGAAGTAGACTATTTCTTCAGTCTGGAAAAGCCTACGAAGGAATTTATTCACAAAGAAAGAGGAAAGAAAGTTTCGAAAAGGGATAAAAATATTCGCTGATGGTTTTTCTTTCAATAATGCTTTCTCGCGTTGAATATCGCGACAGACATGAGTCATTCGTCGATTATTATTTTCGCAGGATACCAAATCCTTCTAGTAGATCATGTAAAAGTATCCAACAATCAGGTAAATCTAAGATCTTCGCTATTTTCCAGGAGAAAAATTCAACGGTAAAATACGACGCAAAATCGGCAAATACCGTTTCCTACTCTGAGAGCGTTCATTTTTCTTCCCGTTAGAATGCACGATTGAGTTTCTTACAGTATTCTTCGTGACTTTGCCAGCTAGCTAGCTAGCTAGCTAGCTAGCTAGAGCTTGCTCCTTATCTTCCCTCGTCGTTTCGACTTTTTACGAGAGGGTAAATAGAATTCTCTTTAGTTTTCTTCGTAAAACAAAGTTTTCTTATTACTACTTGTTTGTCTGTTACAAATCATTGAGTTAATTAACAGAACGATCAGATAACTATTACTATCTTCAACAAATTCCTGTCTCTAAGAAATAAAAAAAAAAGAATTTATTTAAGCAAACACGAAGAGAAGACACTATGTTAAACAAATTCAACCTAGATTTTTATTTCGTTCTATGTATATATATGCAACACACTTTAAGCTAAATCCAAGTATTTATCCGTAAAAAAAAAAAAAACAGAAACGAAAAAAGAAAAAAAAAACTTTAAAGTCGATAAGTCGTTCCATTTTATCCGATCGAAAGATTTTCTATTCTCGGTGAAAGATTTTCACCCGAAAATCCTTCGATCCTTTCTTCTTTCAAACTTCAAGAAGATTCAATTATTCCTTCTACGTTGCACCACATACGCAAAAGTCGAAAGAGTCGAAAGGTTTTGTCTTAAACAGAAGGATTTAGCTTTCCGTTAAAACAGAGACAACCCGATAGGATGCCCGCATCCTCATCAATTTTCTTTAGTCTTCCTACTCTGCCTGTTCTTACCTCCTTATTTATCGACGAAATAACGTTGTCTCCTCCTACTCGACTGGTAGCATCGATACTCACCCTTCGTTTCTTCCGCTCGGCTACAGAGCAACGATAGTTCGAATCTTATAGATTGCAAGGGAGTACAATTTACTTCGACAACAGAGTATATCTTCTTCCTATGGACATTTCTTTCGAATGCAATTTTTTTGTTTTTGCGTATTCGCGGCTTACAAGGAGATATATTTGGATTCTATTTAAAGAATTCGAAAATTTTTTCAAAGAACGCGAAGATTTTTTACTTTCGATGTTTAATCATATTTAAAATTGATTGCGCGTAAGCAAATAAACGAATCCATTGATGTATAGTATTTAAAAAAAAACAAAAAAACAAATTTTTCGCGAGGAATTTAATATTTCAACGCCGAAAATACAAATGAAAACCGACAGACAATTGCTTATTGAATATGCATAGAATTAGGTTGAAGTTCAATTTATATTTATAAAATATTTATCGTTTTTAGTTTTAATATTTTGTTTAGTTTAAATTTATTTCATATAAAATCGGTTTGATAAATCACAAGTTGTAATAACTTGTATTCTGCATTATTACTGTATTTTGTGATTATAAACTATTAATGAAACTGCAAAAAGTGCCAAAGGTAAATCAAAGTACGTGCATGAAACATGCAAACACGAAAGTGTCAAAATAAATACGCAAAACGTAATATTGAAAAATGTGTGGATTGAGAATGTGTCAAATTGAACGAGTTTTCTCGATGGTGATATTTTACAATAACCATTCCTCAGTACATATGAACGTTAAAACAATCCTTAGATTTATATCTTCCCAATCGCGAGTGAATTTTGGTCAGAAAAATGTTATTTTTCTCAAGAGTTTAATACTTTCTGAATCGATGAAAGGATAAAACGGAGGACGTGAAAGAGTTATAATTCAATCTAGAGATGTTCGAGGAAAGAAAAAGATCATGTCATCGAAGAGTGACGTTCTAGGTCGACAAGAGCCAACAATGGATTTGATCCTATATCCTATTTCTTTTTTGGATCGATACCCTCCTTAAGCTGACACCACATGCATTATACGGAAAAGGAGTCCGCGATTGTCTGCCGACTACAAATGGTTACGGGTCGCCATCTCTAGCGATGCCACATTGTCGACGATTTATGCTCTCTTAGGGCCACCAGAAAGCTCTAACTCCTTACAAACGAGATTGCTAGAAATATTCGATTCCGAGAGGAGATAAACTTGAACAAACCACCACATTATGCGAGACAAATAAGACAATTATCCGGAATATCATTATCCTAATAATTACACATTCGTGTCGGACAACTTATATATGCGTAATGCGTGTTTTCTATCAGACGATGTGAAAATACGTAATTGCGATTTTCATATTATATTTATTTTAGAAATAAATAGATAAAAACATTGGGTTGAAAATCACTGATAATTGTATCTTCAAAAGTATACATTTTATAATGCGATCAAGTAATTGAATACATTCACTTAAAATTTCCTTGAAAACAATATTATTTATTTTAAAAATTATATAACAATTTTCCCGACACGAATGTGTTAACGTATATTATTAAAACAACGTGCAAAAAATGTTACTTTTATCTAAACTTTCACGTACGATAATAATCCTGTTATACGCTTAACTTAATTTAATATCTATTTCCGCAAAGGAAAAAAATTGTTTGAATAGCGGGAGTTTCAGTTGGTCGAAGATAAATCGATAAATCGAGCAGATATTATCTAAAACTTTCGAAGTCGATATCGAGCTACGATACAACCTATCGACTTATATATCCTGTGTTTCGCGTACGAGAACTCGCGATCTTCGTAATTAAGTTCCAGGAGGTAACCCGGTGGCGTTGCCTGGAATAAAAACCGTACCTTTGGTTCATACATTTTTATGAGCTTAAACTCCAAGCGTGTCTTAAGTCTTAATTGAAAAACTGGAACTAATTGTGAGTAATGGTTGCTTCCTAACCACTTTTTCGGAACAACTTCACTTCATTTTCCATCGTTCGTATGTACTTCGAACGATAGATATGTATCATACATATTATATAGAACGGACAGTGTTTATGATTGTAAATTAAAATTATATTAGATAAGATATACGAAACAAGAAAATTTTCTCAAAGAAAGAAAATTGAATCGATGCCGAGATATAAATTCGTAGGCGAGCAGATTATTACACGCATAATCAATTTAACGAAAGCTCTCCTTCCAGTCTCGCGCGCTTTTCGAGGCAGCTACGGAATTTTTTCATCAGAAGGCTCGAACTGATAAGAAGCACGCGAAGAAGATTTCCTACTTTGGAGTTACGAAAAAATGAAAGAAAAAAAGGAACTTGCCATGAGAATTATCACGAACGTGACGTGACATATAAAAAGAAGAGGAAGATAATTGGATCGGTTCAATTTGCACGATCAACTTGAGAAAAATAAATATAATCGCATTCTTATTAGTACTTATGTGCCGTATGAAACAATAACGAGACGAAAAATGATTTCGAAATGAAAGCTTTAACAAGTTGGATCGTTCCATTAGGAAAGATTTGACTAACCGATCTAAATTAAAAGAAAACACCAAGGAGATTTTTCCTCTATTAACACGCTGACACGTTCTTTCTCGTGGATAAGAACTGCAAGTAAAATCTAGCTCTCTGGTAGTTCAGTGGATAGAGAACGATCGAACACTTTCGAATTTCGCCTTGCGGCACGATTCGCGACTGAACTCCATAGACAAGTTCTTGGTGGCCTCTAAGTCGGTACAGAATACTCCGTAAAATTTAACGATAGCGAAATTCCGGTAATGAAAAGATAAGAAGCGACGCGGAACGTAAACTTCATCGAAGTCGATGATGGTGTTCGTTTTGGTTCGAACAATTCTGAGAGAGCTAGCAAAAAGAAGAAGAAGAAGAAAGGGAAGTTGGAGGATAGGAGGAAGAGGAGGTGCGAGACGAGGGCGATTTTAAATAGCTGAGAAAGCAGAGTAGTCGAATGAAAAGGAAGGAAGGAAGGAAGGAAGAAAGGAAGTGATGGTGGTGGTGGTCATAGATAGGAAAAGTTTCGTTCGAGCTAAGGAAAAAGGGAAGTAAGAATGAAGGGATGAAGCAAGGAAAGAAGCAATGGTGTGACGGTGAAACTGGATCGTAGATCGTTCGTTGTTACGGTACTGCGTTTCAATACCCAGGTAAACTCCTGATCCCCATAATAACGTTGGCTGTCTCCTATATGGTCACTACCGGTGGTTTATTGCCGTTGCTACTGCTACCACTACTTTCACTACTAATCTCAGTCTTGGTTTTTCTTTTAGTAACAAACTGAAAAGAATCTATGGAGTTCTAAGGAAAAAGAATAAAACGTAGATTGTCTAGTCACTTTTACCCTTCTGAACGTCCATAATCCAGCACACTCACGCACGCGCACTTCTTATTCCTTCTCTCTCTCTCTCTCTCTCTCTCTCTCTCATACTGCACCCTACTCGAGTAATCTTTCGTTTATGAGTTGGTGTACTTTATCGCGAGGACATGTTTTCCTCGTAAATTTGAAACTTTCTAACGTAAGGTCGTCTCTACCGGTAACCAAGATGGTGGCCTTACGACACGGACGTTAAGTACGCCATCGTAATCCTTTTACCGCACGTACGTTCATAAATCGAGCGACCAAGATGCCAGAGGGTGAAGACTATATCGTACCATGAGATCGATGATAATCGATGTCCCTTTCGAAAGACGGAGTCGTTTTCTTTGAATCGAGTTTGTCGAGCTCGTTCCTTCCATCTGTTTCGTCGTTTTTCTTCAAGCTAATATAAGAGAACCGGTCTTGGATCTAAACTAGCATATTTATCGTAAATTTATTTGTTTCTATATAGTATTTATATCGAACGTTTATTTGAAAAAAGATAAGAATATTTCAATCATTCGCGTAAGAAAAATAATTAAGAAAGGAATAATAAAATGTATAACGAGGGATCGTATTTTTCTCATGCAATACTACATGGCAACGGCTGCCGAAAATTATAGAATTTAATTGAAGAATATTAGGACTAATGAGCATTCTTTATTCCTGTTGCGAATACGTTTGGGTTGTCCGGAGAAAGGGGAAAGAAGATTTTCGCTTATTACAGCTGCGAATATAACAGAGTTAAAGGAAAGGCGGGATTTTGGGAATCTAATTAACTTTACCATCGTATCCACGAGAAAGGAAGTAAAAGTTTTGCTGGAAGGCAATCTCCAAGAAAATATCCCATCGTTTCCATCAATCTTTTTTACCCTCTTTTTTCTTGAACGTTTTTTTTTTGCCTTCCCGCTTGGCAGTATTGTACTTAGAAATCTGGGGTAAAGAAATTTGATTTAATGATCTTAAGCAAAACTTTGTTCTTTAGAAATATTTTACTTGATATTCCTTCGATTCGACTTATTTGTTCCCTCAATATCGATCAGTTACTTATAAATATATAAGAAGGAATTGTTAAAAGACTTTCTTTTATCGATATATTATAGAAAATAAAAAGAAAGTAAAAGCGAGAAACCAAGCAGTTAAATCGAATCTCTAATGTAATCTAGAAAAAGAGAGTATTCCTTTCTTGACTAATTTATAAATTAATTCGCGATAAAATTAAACCCTTGAAAAGAAACGATTTTACCCCGTAAAAAAGTAACGAGCGAGTAATCGAGTAAGAACAAAAGTAAAAGTCGAACGACGACGACGTTTCAGATAGAAAGAAAAGTGTAACAAAATAAAAGATCCTTGTGATATCACTGAGTTCTTAAATTATTCGCATCAGCTTGACTCCCTTTCCTCTCCCATTCTTTTTCTATATATATACGAATATATTATATAAGAAAGTGATTAGAAATATTATATAAAAACGAGTGCTTTTATGCATATATATATATATATGATGACTTGCATTTAAACGTTCTCTACGTTAGCAAATTTTATTCCAACATTTCTCAAAAGAGAGACAATTTAACGGCATACGATATTCGCTTCGGTTAACTTTTATAGGACAATTAGACGAAACTTTAGCGAGAAGTCATAAAACCGGAAGCTACATAAGTGTAGTGTAGTGTGGCACTCCGCGTGTCTGGTGCCTTGCAAGCATGCTACTACCCCTTACGAATAACAACTTTACCTTCCTTTATTCGCGAAACCGTAAAGATTTAAAAAAGGTAGACGTGCCATTATTATGTACCGTGAAATTCCAACAACGTGGTTACGTACTTGTTACTTTCTATGAATAATCGGACCACACCTTTTTACGTTTCCTGCTTCTTTTTTTCTTATATGCTAACGTTTAAGGTTCGTCTACCGAAAGAGAAAAGTGCAACAATTCGGATCTACCTGTATATAATATTCATGGTTTCGTTGCATTATGCTCACTTTCTTCCCACTTGCGAGAAGTTGTCTTTATCCTTACATTCTTTCTTTCATTTTTTGTCTTTTTTTATGTATATATATATATATAAAAAAAAAGAGAATAAGAAAAGATGAAAAGATAAAAGAAATACTCGCATTGCATCTCGTTCTCCGCAAAAGAAACAATTCACATGGGAGAAGCAGAATGGCAGAGACGAAACAGAAAAGGGGGACGAGAGTTTTTCAGTTATAAAGTTTCGAAGGAGAGATCGAAATAGTCAGAATTGTATCTCCATGTTCTCCAATGGAAAGAATTTCTTTTATTTTACCGATTTCCTTTCTCGACGTTTTTCTACGATTCTTTCATTTTAAGCTGACAATACAAAAACATCCGCTTTAAAATGATCATTTACATGACGTTTGCGACTGATCGTAAGATTAACGATCTTTTTACCGACCGAAATTATGATACAATACTACTACTCATACGTTCAACCAGATAAGTTTTATTCGCAAAGGAATATTTTGGTAAGGAAAAATAATCAGAAGGAAATGTATCTTCTCTAAAGAAAATTTCGCTAGTTTTAGGGGGTTCGTTTCCATGATAAAAACGTTTTTCTTACTAGCTCTTAGGAAAATAAAAGGAAACGTACGTCCCATTCGCGAGAAATAGTGTACCTATAGAAAGAGAACGTGAGCTTTTCACTTAAAAAGTTTCGACTAAGAGAGAAGAGGGGTGAAAAGGGTGGCTTGAAAAAGAGGGATAAAAAGAAAAAGAAAGAAAACAGAAAGAGAATGAGAGAGAGAGAGAGAGAGAGAGAGAGAGAGAGAGAGAGAGAGACAGAGAGACAGAGAAAGAAGAAGAAAGAAAGAATGAAAAAGAAAGCACCATCAGAATTAGATTTCACACGAGGTACCGTTTTCCTGAGGGAAGAGACTTGCACGTAGTGAAATAGCGTTATCGTAGCTAGGTGAGGCAACGAGTACAAGAAGAAAAGGGGAAGAGGAGAAGAGGAAAGATGCGTATTCATGATAAACATGTTAACGCAAACCGCACTTAGAATTGTCGAACAAATCCTCCCTATTTCGTATACCATCATGCATTAGTTAAGCTTATGATCTTCTTTTCGCCAAAGTAATTCTAAGTACGTACTTAAGTTTATACAAGTGCCTATACCGTATATACTATAATACATCTGTATAGTATCGTGCGAAAGCAAAAATAAAAATACAAAAATAAAATATTGTCCAATAAAGTAAAAAAATGAAGAAGCGAAAGGATTTATCTAAAAATTGTCAAAATTTCCTATGAAAACGGAATGTATTCGAGGAAAAACTGTAATCCTTGAATTGAAAAGTACGAGGATAGAAATAAGTGACGACAGTAAATCAGATAAGAGTACACAATTTGAATGAAAGAAAATAAGTATCGTCCGAAATAACGAAAAAGTTGTTTTAAGAAAGCTTTTATTTTCTGAAAAACGATTCTCTTTCGAGACCTTTTACCTCCGACTTCGATCTTCATCCCTTCAAACGGCTATTCGCATATCGACGTTCCCCTGCAAAATTCATAAATCCTAAAAGATAGTATGATAGATGAGAGAAAACTTTCTCCCTCTCTCTGTAATCGTTTCTCTCTATCCCCTTGCACTTTCCATGCTACATTTCTGATAAATTATATTGTGGCTACTCGTAAATTCTCGTAAAAAAATATTTTGGGAAAACCAACAAAATGGACGATTATGACGTCTCCAAATTTTTTTCTCTTAAAGAAAAAAAGAAAGTTCGTTTAATATTTTACGTCTAACGTTAATTATCACATATTACAAAATAATTTAAGAATATCGTCACGTAAACTATCTGAAACGGATAATATCGTATATCTCACAGAGTTAAAATGATTATCGATTACGATTATTTGATTATCGTTCCATTTATTTTGATTAAACGTTCCAAAAAAGGAGAAATCACAAAATGAAATAGGTTACGAATACAATGACGTTAAAGTACTTTGATTAAAAAGTCATGATTTTAGGTGATAATATTATGCGTTCGTGATTACTTAACGTTTACCTTCTTTTCGTATACAAAGGTGAATTGTAATGAAATTCCAAGCTGGTTAATTAAAATCAACCACAAATCAGTAACGCAATATAGTAAAAGTATTTTACTGAGTCAGTCGATAGTATTGATATGGCTGGTTATATATTAGCTGTAGGGGAAAATAGACCGAGTTGGTTTCATTCGCTACCAGATTTAATTGTACTCTATCAAGGACAACGTTCGTATGCAGATTAAGTCAATCAACATGACGAAACTCGGGTAAAGAAAGAAAGAAAGAGAGAGAAAGAAAGAGAGAGAGAGAGACTGCATATACTCGCAACTATGTAAACTCGGAAACGCTTGCTATTTCTCGTTCGTATGGTGGAAAAACACGTTCTCCGCCTTGTCCAACTGTTTTACATACTCGATGAAAGTTTATTGTGCAGAAGCGTACTAACGATTCCACGGTGTAAGGTTGGGCGCGAGCGAACCAGACGGGCGTAGTATTCACCCTGCTCGAGGGATTTGCATTTCGAGGACAATAGTTTTGGTTTTCGGATCTCGTTTCGATCGGATTTTCTCAGTCCAATCGGCCGAACAATATTTTTCGCTCCGGCGAAAGGATTACGCGGGTAAAATGGGAGGAAAATTGATGCGTCGAGTGAATTTCGAATCTCTCGTACGTTATCATTATAAACTTTAGAGAATCGTTTTTACTCTCCTTTATTTTCATTCTCGTTCATTGTACAAACGCGGATCGTTGACTTCCAATTGGACTTGCTGACAATTTCAACTCGTTAAAAAGAGAAACGCGTTTTCTCGTTTTTCAGTTTAATACGAAAATAAATGCGTATTACAAATGGTTAGGGGGGGAGGAAAAAAAATCGATGTAATTACAAGATAAGAATGTAACTAACAATAAGAGGAAATTATAATAATACGCTCTAAGCTGCTTCATTTATTAATGTAACTTTTCAAAGGCATAGTAGTTTTCGGCTAAAACGAAAGAACAATTGTTAGAACGATTAAATTTAATTCTCGATAAGCTAACATATCTCGGTTGACAGGTGCGTTTTATTTACCGTACAAGTTTCTAACACTATTTGCGTGCTTGATCCACTACAAATCCTACGGATTCTCGGAAAATACGAAAAGATGGGGCAAAATCGTTGAGATAAAACAGTTAAGCCGAGATTTTATCGCGTGCCCAGAGATCGAAGAAAAAGCACCGGAAAATACCCTAAGATTCAGTGTCCGTTAAATGAATCGTCGAAACGTGGCAGATGTGTTCGGATAATGCAGTTGGTCGATTGAGTTGCGAAGAAAATTATGAACTTTCGACAGACTACGAGTGTACATCGAATGAGTCTTGATAAAAACGTGCACAAAAAAACAAAGTATATATATATATCTTTGGAAAAATATGATAAAAAAATACTTTAAAATAATATTCTATAATATCAATACAATATTTTGACTTTTCTGAAAATTATCAAAGGAGAAAAAATGTAAAATAAAAATTTAAAAAAAAAGAAAAAAACAGAAATAATATTTTTGTAAAAGTAAAATTGAAACGTCTAGAAGTCACGTATTTACCTATGTATAATCGGCTCGGTGAAGGGAAAAATACGAAAAGCGAGCTATTCCTCCTCTCTCTCTCTTTCTCTTCCTCTCTCTCTTTTTGTTCTTTCGTGTAGAAGACATTTGACGTTTCACTGGCGACATCACGACGACATACGCAGAAAGAAGAGTCAAAGAGGATAGAGAAAGACGAGAACGGATTTCCCGAGCGTCTGGTGAATCTAAATGGGAGCTTCGCGTCTGCGGCGTATGTACTTTCCAGTTAGTACCTTTGTCCTGACATGAGATGCGTAATAGGACGAGTATGCGGCCAGACAATGCGTGTGCCACACCAGATATCGACGATATACCGTCGGCCATATCCCTTTCATTCCCCTTCATTTTCACCCATTCCCACATTCTTTTTTCATTCATGTGATTACAGAGCGGCCTGGAGTGCATTGTTTTTCAAACATCGAGCATCACAACCAACATTGGATGCCCTTTGTACGTACCGCGACAATTCTCGAAAGGGCGACTAAATTCGTTTATAAATTTAATGAAAACCGGACGTAAATGAACACGTTCTCAAAAGCTACGCAATTCATCATAAAGATATACGTTTTTTTTTTTTTAAAGTTTTATGTTAAATTAATGTCTAATATAATTGATAAATCTATTATATAGTAATTGATATTTATTATTGTAATTATAGTTAAGTCATATATATATATGTATATTTTCATATGTATGTATATATTTTTACATAAATGTTTATAACAAATTGCACGTGCATTATGTAATATAATTTTAATTTGAACTTATAGCTGAATGGTCAAGTTTTTAATATACGTCAGTGATAAATATTTCGAATTGTTGGTCTAATAATATGATATGAGATAGGAGATAGAAACGGACGGAGGAAATAAGGGACAACGAGGTACATTTTCTCGATAGAATTTTTTCATATCATTTTTTACATTTGTATGTAAATTATATAGTCATATGGAATTTCAATTAGAGTTTCGATATTCGAAAGAAAATTTTATTGGTTCTCACGTTACGTAAATAAAAAGCGTTCTTTTCAATAGTTTTTTTTTCTCTTGAAGAACGATGATTTTAATGTGAAGTCTTTTGATCGTTAATAAATTGACTTCAGAGTTTGAGAGCAACTGATTGCTTAATAAACAGCATAATTAATCTTTTTGCGTCTTACAATTAGATGAAAATTGGTCAAAAATAATTAGCGTTTAGATCATTATGTGAAAAAGAATATAAACAAAAAATACAAAAAGAAAAGGAGAAAAAATGAGGTTAGCCAAATATTTAAATTAAAAATAACGGAACAAAAATGTTACATTTTATTGAAAGAATTAATGAATGACGATGTAAAGTATTTTCTTATTTTTTTTTTTTAGTTTTTCCTACAAACTATGAAAAATATTTCTATTCATTGTTGAAATGGTTTAAAATCTGAAATAATTAAACCGGATACTACATTTCGGTTAGTTGCAAATGCAAAAAGATGCTTGACTCTATATATTCAAAGTATAATATATTTATAATTCATAATTTTTAATATATGAAAATTATATAAACTAAATTTATCCTAAAAAATAGGTCACATTCAAAAATACATAGATTTATGATATTATAATGAATTACTAAAAATGATATATTCCACTGCGTACATTAGTTGAGGGAGAATTTTAAGGATATGGTTGGATGAAAGAGAGGGTAGGTAACTGGATAGAATTAAGATATATTTTACGAAGGTGGTGTTTTTGAAGTAGAAGGAGATTGATGAAGGGAACTGGATAAATCTACGAAATGTTATTCAGAAAAACTTCCACCAGCTGTTATTTCAGTTTCATTAATGATTTTAAATATGTATCAATATACATTTATTTCTAAACATTATTTATATAATTTTCATTTATGAGAAAAGTTATTAATTTATTTTTTCCTTACTAATTATTATCAAAATTTTAATCATCGACGTTATTATTTTAACCATTATAAGACATGTGAATTTAGTCAAGACTTAACACAAGACTTAAATTAGTATATTCTACAGTTTATTAATTATCCTTTTTTCTAATACTTCAAATAAATGAGAAAGAAAATGAACTTAAACTTGTAAAGTGTTTTATTTTTCGTTGCATTTTTGCTTCAACACTTTCAGACACCATCGTCGTAACCCTTTTATTATCCTTTTTTTCCAGACTTTTTGAGGCGAACAATGAAACGCTTAACAAACTCGCATCGCAATCGTATTGCGATCTTTGAAGAATCAAATCTATTGTGCATACCTATACCTATAAGTACACTCGATTCAAAAGGTACGAATGCACGGAATATTGCATGAATATTCGACCCTTACTCCTACGTTTCCTCTCTTCCTTTCTCTTTTTTTTTTCTCTACTTTTGTCTTCCTTTTAATCAGTATTTTTCAATAGTTTCCCATCGTACAGATCACGTTCGATTGTTATCTGATTCGTAGAACAAAAATATTGTTATATGAGCGATAGCAGAATGATATCCGTTTGATCCCTGACACTGTCTTTCCATGCTAACAATGGCGACAGAAATGATGCTTTCGTTTCTACACTATATACAATGACAATGCTTATTCGTTTAAAGCTTCATGTTTTTGTTCTTTCCAGGGATTCGTTTATAAAATTGTACGAAAATATTTTCCATGATTGATATTTTTGTTATCGAAACTTTGGTTGGAATTATATACCTGCATTTTTTTATTAACCAGTATTTACAAAAATAATGATTTTGTGATGTCGATGGTAAAATGGAAAAACCTTTGTTCCGTTCGGTAATTTCGAGGTCAATAATTAATAAATGCGATACTACACTTTCGATTTTAACTATATCAGGGATTATTCATCGTAGCCAATAAAGTGCAATATCGGGTAGTACAGCCTGGTGCATTTAACTGATTCACATTGTTACTATACAGCTGTAATTCGAATAAAATATATTAAATTACAATAAAGTTACTCGTTTATCGACACCTTTCCAATAAAATTACTACACCGTACATTTGGCGACGCTTTCTTTTCAAATCGAACCTGTCTCTCATTCTACAAGCCGATAGACTACTACTACTACTACTACTACCGTTGACCGTGCCATGCGAGAAATTCCAGATAATCTGAAATCAAACGAACTTCTCTCTCAAAGCACGTTCGAAAGCATTTTCGCAAAGCCCGATAGCACAAAGAGCTCCACACGTTTCAGAAAATCTAACATAAGACGAACGAAATAACAATAGCCAAACAACAACCCTTTTGTGATAGAGTAATAAAAGCTCAACTCTCGTTATTCGTCTCTTTGATATATTGCTTTTTTTTTCTTTACATCACTAAAAACCACTCAATATATTAATATAAAAACCTTAATCTGTATGTTTGTAATTATCCTATAAGTCTCACTTTTTTAAATGAAAAAAAAAAAAACAAAATTTCTGTTATCTATTTCATTTTCGATTGAAAACCACTGGAGGTTAACTAAAAATAGTCAAATAGTCTAAATTAATTTAAATGAACATTAAATACCCTATAAATAAAATTTTAATAATGCGCATAATTATAATTCAATATTTCCCCATGAATTTGTAATTTCCTTAAAACCACAATGCCGTTTTGTTTTACCTGTGATTCATGCTTTACAGGGAAAAATATTATAATATTATTCAAAATAAATAATTAATATAAGGTAAGGTAGGGAAGGTAGTGAAGATCGTTCAACGTGTAACTTACATTAATCATTCATGCATAAAGCTGAGTAAGCGTATTCGTAAGTTGAGGATGTTTTCATGTTGGCGACGCATTGATTTTCTGAATTTGTTCGGAACGTCGAAATCATTCTACGTTTTGCTAATATCAAGCGGATGTGAATCAACAGAATACGATTTTGCTTTTCCGCAGTAGGACACCCGAAGCTTCTCTAGTAAATATTTATAGAAACGACTGGATGTGACCTAAAATAACGCAAAAAAAACTGCATTTTCACGATTTCAAATGTTCTCGGATTAGACAGAGAATTGTGAGAAAATACTGACTCGGCTAAAAAACAAATAAAAAAAACATTGACATGCTCGGAGACAGTGTAAAAACAATGATGTATAACATCGTTCGATCATATTTCAAATTAATTCAATTTTTCCAATTTGTGTTGGAAACCAATGAACTGATTTGAAGTAAATTATCATGAACCTAACTACGGTTTAAATTAACATTAATATGTTGAAATAAATTATCTCGTTGAATGAGAAACTCAATAAGAATCGATATTAAAGGGTATCAAAACGATGGAAGATAAAGTATAATTCGAAATAATTGTTAAACGGATAAAAGTAATATAAGTTTATTACATGGAGTATTAAAAGGGTTTAATATGAAAGGTGAGGATGAGCTAAAATGACGTTGTATCGCATTACGTTTCGGCCATCGACGTTGTTATTGGAAATAACAGTAAAAACGATAGCTCAGATATTACGTAAGAGTACGATCCATTAAGCCAGCCCTCGGAAAAGCGAATTGAATTCGTGGTTCGCGAGCTCCTTCTCTCTATTTCCTTCTCCCTATACAATTTCCCTTTTTCTTTCTCTTCCATTTTCTTTCTCTCGATCTCTCTTTCGTAACGCCTGGATCTCGACGAGCCCCCTCCGGTTATAAATTAAATTTTACAAAGAAGACAAAGAACCTAGTTGTTTTTCCCTCGGAAACGGAAACTCCGAGTAAGAGTTTGTATCGTGTACAAGGGTGTTAGTGGTGATGCTGGTGGTGGTAAAAATATTTAAAAACAAAACAAAAAGAAGATAAGAAAAATCAACGATCGTTTATAAGAACGAACTAAAGTTGAACTTTCTTATCGGATGATATTAAAATATTCTTTTATCGTAAGAGATATATTCAGATTTGTTTATATTTTGATGCAAGATTTATATTCCTGTTTTATTTTTTCATTTTTTCCCCAATAAGATTTGAAGAACTTTTTTAATCTTTCAACGATACCTTCTGCTTCTAATATTTTAATCGAAGACCGATAAAAGTTGAATTGCAAGAAGAGATGTAAGCAATTTTTCAATAAAATTAGAAAAATTCGAGGAATTAAAAAATATAGGAAAATACTTTAATACGAAAGTAGTAGTAATAATATACACGACGACGATGTAGAACACAACCCCGAGGAAATGAATATTGTCGAGATGTGATATATCGAGCGTTCTTAAAGAAACAATTCACGACCCAGTGGTCCACTCCTGGCAAACTTCAACACGGCCGCAATCAAGCCCAAGGCGAATACGTGTGTCGACTGAAGGGACACTCCGTGCGGTTTCTTGATCTACCTTTCTGTTGGACGACGTGCACGAACCATCGCAAAGAGATCGACTAAGAAAGAAGTATTTTCAACGAGTTTTTCTCGATTCTAACTTTTGTGATACGTGACACCAATTTTCGAAATTGTTTCATCTATTGTAACAAATGCAATCATATTTATTTTTTTTTTCTCTTTCAACTTATGACTCTTCTAACAAATCCTAATGTTAACTGCAAAGCTATAGCGGTGACTGATCTAAAATCCTTAATAAAAAAAAAAGTTAATATTAAAACGCGATGTTCAAAGTAAAATCTCAATTTCTTAATATTTCAAATGAAACGATAACTTAGAAATTATACATTGGATATAAACAAAATTGATGATTAGGAAACAAATTACTATAAAATAAAATGAACGAATAAAATGAAAATTAAGATAGATCAACCACTATTGTTGTTCATCTTTGCAGATCATTTAAAATAGAAAGGAAACGTTATCGGATTCAATACATAAACATGAGAAATATGTGAAGGCCTTTTGTATACCACTCAGCTTTCTATTTTCTGAACACGAAGACAAAGAATTTTTCTACCGTAGACGGCAGTAATTAATTAATATGTCAGTTATGGATATAGGGAGTTTTGGTAAGAGTCGAAGGTAAGCAATGTGATATCAACACTAACGCTGGACAATACTATGACAGATATGCATATATACGTAAATAAGTGCACGCGTGCGTGCGTGCTTGCATGCACGTATATTTGTATTGTATTGTTTTTAAGTAGGGCAATATGTACGACCCTAGGGTATATCATACTAAGGGACGATAACGGAATAGAAATGAATATGAATGACGCAGTGAAAATGAGTGTCGGTATTCGTACACAGGCGCAACTAGAATGTAAAATGAATTAATTTCAACTTTGCACATGCTTACAAGCGTGAACGACCGAAGTGAAGTGTATACAGCGAGGGAGAGAGAACAAAGAAAATGGAGGAAAACTGGGTTGGTATAGACGAGGGCTCGAAGAAGAGGATGAAAGCTGACAAGAGATGAAAACTGTCAAGTTGGCAACAACGATAAACATAAATTAATAAGTGCTTACGGTTGCCGAAAAGATAAGTAGATATTAAAAATAATCTAACTGGAACAGTTGTTAGACAGTTTTTCTTACAATTAGTTTAGAAATTTGTTTTTATTCGTCATTTGTAGAACGCCAATATATTTATGTGATGAATGATTGATCGAGAATTTATTTTATCTAATGTGGATTTAACAAATTCTGTTAGATTCTCTCTAAAAGGGAAAGAGAAGGAGAGACACAGTTGATAATTTATTAAATTAAAAAAAATAAGTAGAAATACGAATTTCTCTCTCAGGTATTATAATACGGTACTCTCTGTATGAATTCTATAAACTAAAAGAACATAGCATATTTTCGAGAAAAATACCGACGACGTTACGACTAAAAGTGCACAAAGGAACTTATATGGTCCGTAGGTGTGTCGATTATTTATGTTTAACACTACGTTAAATGTAGTATACTTTTGGAGAGCATTTCGCAAAAGCGTATACCTTTGCCAGAAACTCGGCTTCGAATGAGACCTTTTCGCGCATGATACTCATTTTCCCACCGAGGATTTGCATAAGGCAGAATCTACTCGTAGAATTTTCAACGTCCACCGAGCATCCGCGGATTTTGCAGGATTCGCCGGAGCCAACTTTCAACGTACCGTTGTCGACGGTAACGCCATGACTTTCAAACTACTACGAAGATAAGGTAAATGATTCCAGAACATGCTATAGGAGTTACTATCCAACTGTTTTGCGAAGTAAAAATATTTCTTTTTTCTTTAGAATTTATATTTTTAAAGTCAGTAACTATTTATAGATAAACTTCGAAAGTTTATACAAAAATTTATGATTAATTTTCCATTTCGCGCAAAATATTCTTATACGTAAATAAAATATTAATCATATTTGTGTAATAAAAAATATGAAATATATTATTTTCATATTCTAAGTACATAGGATAAGAAAAGAGAAACGAATTTTATGATTGAAAGAAGTAATAAATTGAAATCTCCTAGACACTTCATATAAGAAACCTTGGGATGTTGGAATTTTCGTTTCGTATCACCGTTACGACGTCGTCGACTAAATTTCTTATCTCACTCGCTTTCTCTCCATCTCTTTTTCCAACGTGGAACGATGCGGCACCGTCTTCGTATCGCTCAAGTGCATTCGAGAATGCAGTGCTCGGTTCTCGCGTACGACGCGCGCATAAAACTGAATGCATTTTCGTCATATTAGATACCACCGCGTGTGCCGTATATGCACGTCGGACGTTACTGAAATATATCACTAAAATACAAGTCGAGAATAGATATGTATTGTAGGACGGCGATAAAAATAGAGCTTGTTATCCGAGAAAAATAGAAAATAAATAATAAAAATGACGAATAAATATTCCAGAAAATCAAACGAAACTTGTGTTACAATTGAAATAATCAACATTATTACAATCGATAATAAAGAAGAAAAAGAAAAACTAAATAATCTAATTGAAAGTTACAAAAATATCCAAAATCTTTTTGAATAGAAAGAGAGGATTTTTTGATCCGCACACGTACGTAAACTTTAACAGAGTTTTGCATTAAAACGAAAGATATTGCAATGCGATGAAGCCAAATTTCTCTTTGATCCCTGCCACTTGCGGATTCTGTAAACTTCTCGAGTAAACTTCTCCTCCTTGTAACATCATCCTTATTAACGAACGAATATTCGATGAGTCACTTTCACCATATGTTCTTCCTTACGTTATACACGAATAAGAGAAACGCGAAAAAAAGAAATAATAAAAAAATTAAAGAGAAGATAAATATTAATCTTGATTGTGATAATAGATAAAATATTCGATGATATTCTCGATAACTGTTAACACTTCGTCCTCATATTCCCATTACTTGTAAGTTAATTAATTTCATAAACGATGAATGGAAACATGTAACAACAGGCAAAATCTTTGGAATAATAATACAAATAATACTAAGTCCCGTAACAATTTCCGAGATAGACGTATCTCTGCTTTCCAGTTTGCGACCGAACTACTTCCAAAGATTTGCATTGAGGTGACATCAGATGCAATGCAGTGGAATTTTCGTTTGATCCTTGGTGTTTGCAGATTCTATGACTTCGTTAGGTAAACTTCTCGGAATCTTGCGCGATGCGCCGCCTTTGAAATTGTCAGAGAGAAATTCTCGATCTCCTGACTTCGGTTGACTCGCCATTGAAATAATATGCAAAAATTATTCGTTTAGAGATAGAAAAGCTTTCGCGACTGATCCTTTTCTTTTCCACGTTTCGATTACTTTAACTAGCTCAAATATATATATGCATAGATATTATTCATGAAATAGTTAGATACATTTTCCAGTCCTATTTTCTAACGTATGCTTCGTTTGAAAGCCAATAATTCATATCTCGAAACAAAGGAACATTATTAAAACTCTCTTTTCACCTGTTGATAGTCAAGAGTGTCACTATAAATTTCCTTCCTTCGAAAGAGCATTGTTATAAATCTGTACACTAGAAGCACGTCACTCGTATTCTCTTAACTAACCGATGAACCTCTCTCATTTCATCGCAGCTTATAATTTGAAATGCTTGAACAACCGGATGCATGTACTGATCGAGTAAGTTTCTAAATGTATTGACCAAACGCAATGGAAACTGGGTTGCCAGAAGCGAAGATAATAAACGCGTTCCTACCTGTGTAAACTGTCAAACTATCTGACCGTATGAAATTGTTATTGCTATCCAGGGACTGAGCTCACATAGCGACCCTTTCGCGAATTAGTTTTGCCCGAGTTTAAAATAGTCAATACATTTCCAACGGGGAACACACAATGCAGTTTGATTGTCGAAAAGCTCGAAAATAAATCTTACCGCGATAAAACAAAATGTTAAGTGGAAATAGTGCGAATCATAAATTGGGGAGAATCAAATAAAATATCATCAAATATTGAGTTTCGTAAATTAGTAGCTAAGTAACTTGCTTATTAAGTAAATCGTTTTGATACTAAATTACGCTAGGCAAAGGGTTACAACAACTTGTTAATTTCCTCGTTAAAACAACGCCGCATAATTGGGTCAAAGTCGAACAACTTAATGTCATTTAAAAGTTTTCCTAAGAATTTCTATTCTCTAATGAAATATCATTAAACAAGCAAAAGAGACCTTCTAACGTATCTAATAAATAACTTTCTGTCAACGTTTTACCGCCATATCAAAGAAAAACAAAGGATATTGAAAATAGTAATACGAGTTGTCGTAAAATTAATCAAAATTTACGTTTTACAATTTGTACGATTATTAATCGGAGACTGTAATTAACTGGACGACTAGTTAAAAACGTTCCGATATAATTAAGACGAACGTCGAATGAAATAACAATTAATATTGAAATAAAAATGATATTGGGGTTAAATAATTTGAAAAATCAATAGATAAAAAAATTAAAATTATTAATTGAAAAAACGATGAGGTTCGGCCTTGTTCGTAAAATGACACGTATCGATTTATCACAGTTCGCTTTAAAACTTGGAAACTTTTAAGCGATAAAACAAGCGAGATAATTAACAGAGGAACGTAGGCTCAATACGGCTTAGCGTACGCAAAGTGGACAGGCGTGTAATGTACCGATCAATCGGAACATAGAAGCTTCAACGAGCATGATGCAGTATAAAGCTGCATAATCGAGTTAGGGTATATATTGAAGGTAAAGGAGCTGCGAAGTATGAGAAAAAGACTAAGAATAAAGAATTGCTTGGATGAAAGAGGAAAGATAAAAAGTTCTTTTATGTTTCCGCTCGATTAAAATATATGAAAACAAAAATATAAGATAAAATAAATATAAAGAAAAGTAGAACCAACAACATCAACGATAGTACGAAGTTAAATGAAATATAAAGGTTTTTTTTTAGTCGTACTAGAAATAAATCCAGATAGAATATGAATATATTCACGTATTTCTTATTATCGACAACTTTCGACTTTCCGCATGCGTATTGGGGAGAACTTAATCTGTGCGGAAATTTCTGACCGTAGAATTTTCTAACACGGTGCACAAAGGCCTTTATCGATCCTCTATATGTAAACGGCATCCAACCATCCATCTTCCCGATACACTTGTAGCCGTTCTTAAATTTCCATACGTTAGCTATCGCTACTTCGGTTTCGTCGTTCTTCCGATGTTTCCAAAGTGTGTGTTACGTGTATCTCCTACATATTTTGTATTACAAAGCCGAACGCGAAGCTTCCTGCTTCTTCCTTCTTCCTTCTTCCTTCTTCTTCTTCTTCTTCCTCCTTCCGTCGGTAAAATTAATCAAGATGTAATAACGAAATATCGCGCATAATACTTGCTGGAAAAATTATTAATACTGGTATTACAAAATGCAAGAAGTTGGGTCGCACGTAGAAAAGCCGACGACGATCCTCGGAGAGACGTCGACAAATTACGTCACGTCGACAAATTGTTCACATTAATTAATTACTACCGAAAGGGAACTGACGCGTTTAGAGAAAACAAAAAGAGAGATGGAGAGAAAAAAAGAATGGGAACAATTAAAGAAAAAAAAAAGAATAATAATAATAATAAGAGGACAAAAAAAATAAGCAAGAAGTAAACCAACGTACGTGATGAGCATTTTTTTCAGGTGAAACAAAAAAAAAAAAAAAGAAGATAATATATCGCCTAGGATGATTTAAAAATGACGCGTTTCGGAGACGAAGGGGGAGAGAAACACGGAGGGTTACGAGCAAACAGGATAAAATTAATGATCGTATGAACTTCATTCGTTGCGAGACGCATCTGGAACGGCTCGTACAATAAAACATTGAAAAACCTCCTGCAATTTCTTTCCCCGAGCAAGGTTATCTTCGCATTGATGACTATACATTTGTCCAATTATAATTTCGTTGAAAGTCGAGATATCACTTTTTTTTGCTTCTTCCTTCCTTTTGATCACTTCCAACTACGTTTTGGTCTCTTTTTGAGAAAGAATGTTGTACGATTCTTCGATGAGTTCCCCAAATTGCAAGGAAATCAATCCCAAAACTAAATGCTCGTTGCTGCAGTCTGAAATTACTCAGACCAGAAATGAAAACAATGGTTTCGGTCGACGTATATTCCAGTTTTGAATAATGTAGTTATTAATGTATTTTCATATCTCTCTCTCTCTCTTGTTCTCTTTTATACTCTATCACTATTTTTAATTTATATTATTTAATATAATTTCATTTTAATTAATACCGTTTCCATGTATACATTTATTTTTATTTATATTATTTGATTATAATATAGTTCCATAGTTTAAAATTTTTAACTACCCACGTGGGTGCACCCTTATTTGATTTATATTTATGGATGCTTCCAGACTCTTTTATCATCGAAATTCTATTCTTTCTCTCACTATATAGTAAGATAACTATATATAGTTAACTATATAGTTAATAATTCACATCGAAAATATATAAAGGAGTTCAGGAGTAAACACTTGAAAATGTATTTGATATCAAGCTTACAAATATAATCGAATGGAAAAGTAAATAACGGAGGCGAAATTTACGTGATTGAAGTTCGTAGTTGTTCAAAATGCTTTTACCCTTCTTCGATAGGGAAATATCGAGAAACAATACAATACGACGATAACTCTCGACAAGATTGTTGGATTTACCAATCGATAAATAGAACAATTGTTTCTATCATTAATTCGTTGTACATACTAGACACTGTCATTCGATGTAGTAGTTCGGGACGATTTGTCGAAAGGATTGGTCTATTCACCGGCCTTGAACACTTGTACATTTCTATACCCGTTCGCATCCGTCGCCTCCTGTATTCGTTTGCGAAAAACTACTTGCAAAACGAATGAATTCTATGGTGGAACAAAAACTACTGTAGGATTTTTAATAGGAAAAACAGTTTTATTTGAAACTCAATTAAAAAACGCTGAACCTCATCATCGATTCGTTGCGTCTACGCCGTTCCTTTTTTCGTTCGATGGATTATGCTACTCAAAACTAACAAACACATATCGCCCTATGCTATACGCACCAGTGTCTTTGTCGGCAGACTTACGAGATAAAACGGCGACACTTACCGTCTCCTACACTACTCTTTGCTAATCTTGAAAATGTTAACAACAAATCTCTCCTCGGTATGATCGTTCTAGTATTAAAGAAGTGCAAAATAAAAAATGATTTCCCCTCTTCGTATCGTACGAGTTGATTAATTAAAATTCCTCAGAAAATTCCTAAAACATTAATTATTGAATATTTTCTCTTACAATTTTACTCGACAAAATAATAAAAGAAAAAAAATGTTCAAACTTCGTACCGTAATTACTACGATAAGCATATATTTATAAACTAATTGATCCTGATGTAGAAGAAAAGAAAAAGTTATTCAATGATATTCGATATATAATACTTATCGAAGCACCTAACTTATCGAGGATAGATACGAAATATGGAAATAAAAGAAATAAAAAAAAGAAAAAAAAAATAATGATCAAAGTGCACACAATCGTGCAGGAATAATGCAAGGGTAATAAAACGATCGGGCAAACGCTCTTATTTCCCCCTATTGAAGTAGAACTTCTTACGACGTTAACGCCTACCGCGGATTCAATTGCGTGAAAGACATTAATTACATGTCGTCTGGACCGGAAGAAGTCGCTACTACTGTCGTTCGGGCCGTACGGTGAATTTTATTGCCAAGTAAGAAGTTCAAAAAGGTCAGCATTCGTGCGTGGGTAAAAGTATGTCCTCGATGGCATTGAGCCAACGTGAACTCAACCCGCAGAATATCGAGAAACTAGTGGACAGAAAAGGAGGGTGGTTAAAAAAGAGAAAAAAGAAAAAAGAAGAAATAAAAAATAAAAGAAGTGGAAGGAACGGCAGGAATGGATCAGAAAAAAATATATATATAGATATAATAAAATAAAATAAAAGAAGAAAATAAAAGGAAAAAAGAAATATCCGAAAAGGGTGAACGAGGACATTGAGGAAAGGATATCCATGCTCCGCAAATAAGACATAAAAAAAAAGAGAAGAAAAAAAAGGAAGTCTAAAGGAAGGCCACCGGAAGACCAACTTCTTGAAAGGAATGCTGTACCTTCAAGTCTCTCGTTTGTACGCTAAAAACAGGAGAGAGTAAGAGAGAAATTGCGAAAGTAGTCTGGCCACAACTTTTAATTTATTCCACTATAATCCTACGATACTTTGGTACCCCTTTAGAAAACGTTACCTGCTTCTTTACGAAAAAGTTTTTCCGAAGGAACTGAAAAAGTGAAAAAGACAAATTGTGGTGGATCGTTATGGAAATTTTACATCCGTTCGCAATGTTACTCGCAAAATTACGAACTATCGATTTACATATACACGTTTGAATTAATAATAAAATCGAATTAATATATATAAAAAAAATAGAAAAAAATAAATAAAACAAATAAAAGTCAACGCAATGTTCAATCATGATTGATAATAAAATTCAGGATTAATATGAAAAAGGAACGAATTGATTAAAAGAGCTGGGAAATGGAAGGTGGACGGGATAAAAAAAAAAAAAAACGAGATATAAAATCCCGACGACGAAGTAAATCGAAAAAATTAAATAGGTATGACAAAAAAGAAGAAACGAACGATAGAATCGGTTAACGTACAACTATATAATATAGAAAACTTTGAAAAGGACACGTCTCGGAAGATCCATCGAAGCGAACAACAACTGTGAGGAAGAGCTTTTCGAACAATCTTCCCGTTCAAATCAGAGAGTCGTAAGAAATAAGCAAGCGAGCGAGCAAAAAAAAAAAGAAAAATGGAAAGAGAGAGAGAGAGAGAGAGAGAACAAGGAAAAGAAAATAAGTAGGAGGAATCTGGTAAGATGCGATCATACCTCGAACCTTTTCGCAGTGAGTTCATCTTGTCGAAGAACGGAAAGGTACGAGAAAAGCACTCACTGGGAAGATATACGGAAGTAAAGAATCTTGAACGCACCTAACATTCGCAGAGAAAAATAAAGAAAGAGAAAATGAGAGTCAGTGGGTGAGAGTGAGAGAGAGAGAGAGAGAGAGAGAGAGAGAGAGAGAGATAGAACACGAGAAACCGAGGAAATGAGAGAAAGAAAATAAACGCAGAACAATTCAAACCTCTTTCTCTTACTTGTCTATCTGTCTCTCTGTTTCTCTCTCTCTCTCTCTTTCTCTCTTTTTTAATGGTAAAACGGAAAACGGACATGAATTTTTCGCTCGGTCGAGTCGAAATGGCGATCTAAGAGAAAACGACAAACTGGTGGGTCGGGTTCCATAACCTCTGGCATTCCTCGAGCTTTTACGATGAAACATAAGCAAAAGGTAAGATTAATGATTCTCTTCTTCTTCCTACGAGGCACTCTTCCGCTTTAAATTTCGCTTTAACTTTCACCGAGATAGATCCGGTAAGAAAAAAGAGAAAGAGAGAGAGAGAGAGAGAGAGAGAGAGAGAGATAGAGAGAGAAAGAGAAAAAGTGAAAGAACGTTGCTGGTGGCCGTTGTGTTTTAATTATCCATTAAATTAATTCAAGATGCATTATCGCGAACGAGCTCATCTCTTCAGGTGCTTCGTTAAAATAATATTTTTTTGCATTAGCCATCTACGACGAATAAAACAATTAATCGTAGGCTTCTATTAATTTAATATTTAACAATTACTTCTCTCTTAATAATTTAACATTCAAATTAAATATATTATTTTTATTTTACTTTTTTTCTTTCAACGTATCTATTTTCTCCCTTTGCCACGTTAATGTAATTTTAATAAGAACACGATAAACGTCACAAGGCACCGAGCGAATATAATTTTCAGCAAGGTCACAATGTTAAACGTAAGCTTAAGACGGGTATAACTACAGCGCATCCCGAAACTTCCTATTACGTTGCCGCTTGTATTCTTGCAGATTCCTCTCCCGCACGTGTGAGATACGAAAGTTCGTAATAGTCATAACTAAGATAACTTCGTCATCTAAGATTACATGAAAGGTATATAGATGTATATCCATTTAAAGTGAAACTACTTTCGAAACTGTTCTTACGTCGAGATTGATATTTTTTTTTTTCTTCTTCAAATTATCTATTTCGTCTCTATTATCGAGAATGACAAATTTAGTTATATAATTAATTGCATACATTTGTATGTAAAAATCACATGAGCTATTTACTTGTCAAATCAAATAATTATCTTTACTAAAGAAACAGTAGAGATAATTTATATTTTAATAAACATTATCGTATATGATTTATCAATAAACTACTGTATAAAATTGTTGTTATTTTATGTCATTAAATTCATTATTAACGAAATCAATTTGAAAAATAAGAAGTTAAACATAAATTAAGTGCTATAACACTGAAACATAAAAAAATTCTAAAAATTAATCGTTTTGATTTGCAAATGGATTATATATACATTAACACATGCATGCATGCATACATGCATGTATAGTAATATCGAATGACAGAAAGTATAACATAATCCTTGAATACTTAAGAATACCTTTTAAAAATTAAAGACAGAAATGAGAGAAACTCTTGCCACGTTCTAACGGAAATGCAATATGCAATACGCAATATAAATGCAAAACAGTTATCGCAGTTACCAATGGAGACGCGCCTTATGGTGCTCCTTGGAAAAAGGACGAAAGTTTCGCTGGTACCGTTCCTCTTGTTTTGTGTAAAAACTCACCTGGGGAAATGGAAACCTCGTAAAATTTCTTCTCCGGTTCAAAAAGATTCTTGATGAAAATGATTCCTTCCTGCCTTTCTATGTGGTCGAATTTGATTAAATATAGGAAGAACAACTATTAAATATTTTAAATATTCGTAATACAATAGTCGTGATAAAAACGACGAAGATTGGAAATTAATTAGTTGTACAAATAAAATCTATTAGATGATGAAACGACGATGTTACGTTTTGTTCACGTGAAGGCTCCAAATAAACTGATATTCGTTTGGCTTGTATAGGTCACCGTCGGTTCCTTCGAAAATATGTTTACATTCATAAATGTATGTATCGTCGAACGATCGGTTGCTCGATAATACTAAGCGAGATATTTTTAAAACGTAGCTACAAAATATCAATATAAATACACATATCGTTACCTAAAAAAATGAAAAGAAAATGCAATATAAAAACTAAGAATATAATAATAACAACAACAGAGCCATATGTAATAGAACAAACGTCTCTATTAAATAAGCTTCGATTTTTCTCCTTTACTTTCCAAAGAAAAAAAAAAAGAAAAAACAATAATGCAAAACACACACACACATATAGTACAAGTTAGAAAAAGAAGGAAAATGGTACCGTACGAAAAGTAGAACGCGTTACATCGAAAAACGTTCCGTACAGGAGGTTTACTCGAACAGTAACGGCAAAAGCATCAACGAATAGAAGTAGAAGTGGTGCAAAGAAAGAGATAGAAAAAGAAAAGGATAAAGAAAAAGATAGAGAGAGAGGAGAGAGAGGAGAGAGAGAAAGAGGAAAATAGCTACATCCCCAGTTTCCCCCGTCCCGCATTCCCCGGTCCCGTGACACACATCTCTTCGCTTGCCCGCAGTTTTCTTCCTTTCGCCTTTATCTCGGGCCATTCCGGCGCTCCTATTTTATCCTGAGATATCAAATGACCCCCCAGATACCTTTGTTCCCTCTTACTCATCTCGAGTAACATTTGTATCTGTCCACTGTTCCACCCGATTCACCATGCTTTCTCTCTCTCTCTCTTTCTCTCTCTCTCCTTCCTCCCCTATTTCCCTCTCTCTGGTTTGCTCTTGGAGAACGACCGTTTGTGCCGCTTTCCGCTTCTACTAGCTTGCTGTGAACCCCCGAGGGTGCACCTGTAGGTACCTTTACCTGCCTGCAACGCAACTACTCTACTTCGTTCATTAAGAGCCAACACTAACTACTGTTACCAACCTACTACTACTACTACTACTACTATTACTACTACTACTACTAGTATACTACTACTACTACTTTCTATCAACACCAATACTAAATACCAACACCGACATCTCTCCGATTCATTTCGCAATACAAACGGATTACAACGAGGCAACTTTTACCCAACCATAAGAAAGACAAGAGACAATGCCTTGCGAGAGAATTAAAAATTTCATAAATCGCAATGCAATCTTGAACGCCCTATGGTTCTTTACTTTCCTTTTTATATTTGGAGAATAAGAATCAACGGGATCAAGAGATATTTCTTTTAAACTCTGGTGGGGAAATATTTCTTGGAGCGCATTTTTCACTCCATCTGTATTATTATTTCATCAAAATGAATATAACGTAATTATTCGTTCTCGTTGATCGAATGCAATGACATGTTTGCATATCCTTATGTTATTTGTGAAAGAATAAAATTTGACGATTAGTGGTAGCGTAATTTTGAGGAAAAATGATGACTAATACTTTAAATTTATAGACTTACGTATTTTGATATATAGATATAGATAAAAGTAGTATTTCGTCTATCGAAAGAGAGGATTTTTGAAAAGGATGAAAGGAATATCCTATTCGTGGATATGTATAGATTTTAGAGACATCAAATCCTAGAGGAGTAATGGAAATTTAAAGCTCCTATAGCTATCTATGTACGCGCCCCAGCACGACGATTCATTGAATCCTTTTCTATTCTACGCAGATTTTTCTTTTAACATCAGAATATTGTCACTACTAGTATTACTATTACTATTTTAAAATTCAAAATTATAAAAAATTATAAAAATGAATCAGAAAAATACGTTTCATTTTTTTGTTTTGATAGACGACAAATTGTTATTAATTTTATGAACAAACAATTGATTTCTTAAACAAATGTTAAGAAAAATTAGATACGGCATTCATTTATACTAATTTTCGATAATTTTAACCGATGTGGTACATATACGCAAGTAAGTGCACGCGCGATTGAAAATGCATCAGAAAAAAAACAATCCTTTTGATACAAATTATAAATACTTTAATTAAAGTAATTAATTAAATAAACAAAATTGCATATTTTATTGTTATAACATCAATACTGATTTGATTAGTATTCTAAATTTAAATTTGATTGATTGATTAGTATTATAATTCCTTCCTATGTTTCATAATGATAAATTCTATTCTAAGTTGGAAATCAAAGTTCAAAGAGATTCTAGCGCGTTGAAGCTGCAAGATTATGAGCTTCATCATGAAAATACATCAAGTTCGATAAGAAGAGAGCTATACATACTATATCATTGTGCTTCCTTGAGTAAATCGATCGATATTCTCGAGGTATACGCGTTCACCGAGAATGAAATTATATTTAACTCTACTAACCCGATAAAATATGAAGATTTCGACCGGAACATTAAAATGACCGTTTGATCGCTATAAAAATTGGCCATAAATCTAATTATGAATCTTTTTTAAATATTTACATTTAAAAGCACGCGAAATAAAGGAAAAAAGAGGAAGAAGAAAGAAGAAGAAAGAAGAAGAAAAAGAAAAAAAAGATAATTTGAAAAAAATGCAAGATGATCCACTTTTACTGAAAATAAAGATTAAATTGCTGAATATGCAAACATCCAGCAGCAGCATCTAGCAATACGACACAGGAAGAAACATATTGGTGTGCATTTATGTGCGTACGTGTATCGCCGACGAAATTGCCGCTGAAGAGAAGAAGGATATACGAAGAACGTATCTATTTTCACGAGTAGAAAATACAGGCTGTTCTCGTTTGTCAACGGCTTCTTCTCAATAAGCAAACTACCCCGCGCTTGATTCCTTTCTCGTCTCAAACTTTACAAGTCACGTAATAAAAATTGCAAAAAGGAGAAAAAACGTAAGGAAAAGAAAGGTATTCTTTACGAGTCGATCGAAGTTTATGAGGTCACCGGTTATCTCTTTCTTCTTTCTGCTTTTCCATCTCTTTTTATCTCTTTTTATCTCTCTCTCTCTCAATTTTATTTTCTCTCCCTTTTTTCTCTCTCCATGGAAACCGCGTTTCATGTTTTTTCGAGCTTACGCGTGTCATTCTCGTAGAACGATCTCGACGCAGAGAAAAGAGAGAGAGAAATAGACTGAGATAAACTAGACGTGTTAAGGATCCCGACGGTTCGTCTGACGAAATGCAGATTGTTTTGTAAATTGGTCTACCACCGACGTTGGCATCCACTCAGAGAACTTTCTTAGTCAAACGTCACATCTTGCCGTTGGAAACTTCGAGAAATCTTCTTGCAATCAAATTAAAGGTATCGCTATTCGAATCTTATTCCGTGGTTAATTAAGAAAACTCAACTCATTGTTTAATAAGAATATTAAACAACTTCATTCGTAACCTTTCATTTTACTTAAAAGTCTTAATGCTAATAATATCTGTAAAGATAAAGAAAATTAATTGCCTATTATTAAATGTAATATCCAATTCGAACGATATTTATTTGCAATTATAATACAATAGAAAGATAAAAAAAAAAAGTAAAAAGTAAAAAAGAAAAAGAAAAAGAAAAAGAAAACGAAAGAGAGAAAAAGACAATGAACGAGTCGGACTCTCGAAAGACGAGTCTCACCCTCGGATTAAAATATTTGCTATAAGAGTGGCTTGTTGTGCACTCAATGGCCGATACACTGATTGGAGATCAAGCGAGAAGAGGCAAAGAAAACCGAGCTTGATGCCAGCAGCTGCGGGCTTGCCGACGGCAAGAAGACGAAGAGGAAAAGACAACGAAGGGGAAAAGGAACGTCAAGACGACGATGGTGGTCGTGCCAGGAAGAGAAGAACGATGCCTCGTATACTCTCCGACTCCCTCTTTCTCTTAACCCTTCTCGCCACTCTTCACGTCACTCTTCCTTTCTCTCTCTCTCTCTCTCTCTCTCTCTCTCTCTCTCTCTCTCCGATGCAAGACCTCTTCCACAACGGCTGTCGTACCGAATGCTCTTCTCCTTGTCTCCGCTTGGTTTTCACGACGCCTTTCTCGATCTCCCTCGCGCTCTTCTCGCAAGAAGAGACATTTGGTGCAGACCATTACCCCAGTCCCGGGTGCCATCGGCCATCACCAGCGCGTTAAAGCCGCAGCAATTACAAACTCCGACAGTCTCATCCCCTTTACTTCCTCTTCTCTTTCCTACTATACCAAACATCTCACCGCCCATACCACCTTCTTTGTTCTCCTTCTAACTCCTTCTACTCCTACTACTTCTCCTTATTCTCCTTCTCATGCTCCTGCTTGCTTCGTGCCTTTCTCAACGAACCTCTTCTCTCTCTCTCTCTTTCTCTTTCTTTGTCTCTTAGAGAAAGAGAGACAAAGGATGCATACTCTCTCTCTCTCACCCTTTCTATCTTTCTCGGTTGGCACCACCCGCTTCTCATGCCAGTTTTCTTTTCCCCACGCCCACACCATTTACATTTGCCTACTGTTCTCGTAAAAGTAACTTTGTAACACGCGCAAGCGAGCGGCCAGTATTCGCAAGGATTTTGTTCTCCGTTTCGGGGGAAATTACACGTCGAGCGACACCGCAAGACACAAAAGAAGGGTTTTCGTTACGACGTCTAACGTCGCTTCCTCTTTATTCCTATTCGAGCGACTGAAAATATTTCGGGTTCGCCGAACACGTTACGCTTACCTTATTCTTTTTTCTTCTTATTCTCTTTCTTTCTTTTTTTATCGTTTCCGTTCTTTTTTTTTTTCTCTGAAGAAAATGACCAAAACTGTTGGGGAAGTTTAATTTCCAAGCATGGTATCGCGTTGAAATTCTAATTAAAGTACTTACACTGATAACCAAATGTTGAAACATCCGGAATAACAATTCTATTTGAATTTGAATTTGTGCACGATGCATTGATCATTAATAAAGATCTAATAAATTTAAATAAAATAATATTAACTTTGTAATTTATATTAATGTTCTTTTTTTTCACAAGTTCACTTTTTTCGTCCTCGTCTTCAATTTATCATCTGTAATGATCAAAATCTATTTTTATTGATGAGGATACTTTGGTCAAGTTCGATGGACACTCATTCATAATTTATAAATTTCTCAAAGGTTATGGCATGATAAAATCTTCGGAAAATCGACTTTGAGAGCGTAAAAGTACATTTCTGTGAACATACTGTAACAAATTATAAAGGAAATGGTCGAAAGTTCCGGTACGTCGTTAACGCACGATCGTTCAAAATCGGCAATCGAGTGTACCGTTATAGCGTGGTTGTTGGTTACAAAAAGTAGATTTTTCAAGCACGTTTACACAGCACTTGATCAAACGGATACGTTTAAAAAGGTCCGCGTGGATTGCATGCCGCTGTTGTCACATGAAAGATTCCAATCGTCGATACATGGGAAATATGCAAAAACAATTTATTAGGAATTTTTGTTGTTACGCATAAATTTAATCATTAATTCGACCATTAATCATTCTCGTAGAAAGTGCGTTGCAAACGTTCGATGGACAAAAATAGAGCAAGATTATAATAATTCACGCTAATGCAAAGTTAACCGAACATTTTGTTCTTTTTAATTCTATGGTATTACATTATTGTTTGCGGAGTGTAGTTGAATGGGATCATAACGCATATAGGAATAGTATAAATTTTGTAAAATTCAATGAGAAATTGATAAGTCCGATACTAGATTATTCCACGGTATAGTTAGCATGTTCATCTAACTTCGATAAAGATTTGAATCATTGAAGAAACATTATTTTAGATTCGTGTAGGTGAATACTCAATTCCTGCAACGTCATTACCTATTTTCAAGAGCAAGGAAGAAATCGATGAGTAGCAGAAATAAGTTTTATGGTTCTTAACGTGCGATACTTCATCAAGATAATAAATTTCTTAAAAATCGTTTATATGAGATAGTGGGTAGATGCATAGATAGAGTAAATATAGGTCGCACCAAGATCACGTTCGATCGTTTCGTAAGAGCAAAAGCAAGTGATGCAGTAATTCCCAATGGATTAGAGATGCTGAGAAACTAATTTATGGACCTCTGAGGCATTCCGCTTCCAAGAAAGTCTTATGTATATATACACCTGTATAGGAGCGCGTAAGGTGTTTGGAGACGTAGGATTAAACCAAAGATCGTATGAAGTTCAACCGAGTTACTCTCCGTAATACAAATACTGTCTTAAAAATCAAATCTTATCTAATTCACCTATTATTCAATCGTGCATTAAATATACGAAATAATTTAATAATTATTTAATACGAGCATCTATGGGAACATTCGTTTTTATTCATCGATGTTTGATTTTAGCCAGATGTTTCGGTTTGTAAAAAAGCTAGAATGGTTTGCTCGATTATGTAGAAAAAAAGCTTTGAATTGAATTTTAAAAGCAAAAACATTTGATGGCCCCACACAAATGTAAGCAACAGGAGAACTTTGCGTGTTCGCTTTATGCGAACATGAAGTCGCTCGAACGATATCGTCGTATAGAACCTTCCCACAAATATGTTAACAGTTCGAACGAGTTTACCAATACCACGTCACAATGTCGTTTACCATCGAATGATTTTTCGCAAGAATGTTCTTAGCTGGACGTATAAACTTTAAAATTATTCCCATGCTTCTTTATAAACTCAAAGAGTGTCCTGTACGACGAACGTTCTTTAGATATGCGCGTCTCTTCTATGCACATATACTATACACGGTGCTCTCTTATTAGAAACGTCGGGCACGAGCACACTATTCCGAACATTTACATGTCGGTGCTCGAGCGAAATCCAGAATGAAACCTTAGCGAGACACGGCTCGAAATTAAACTACGGTAGGTACGGTAGATACGGTCGTAAAGAGAAAGAGAGAGAGAGAGAGAGAGAGAGAGAGAGAAAGAGAGAGAGAGAGAGAGAAATAGAGTTCGATAAAAGCGAAAAAAGAAAAAAATGCTATGCGTTATTAATATCATAAAAAGGTACCGTTTAATTATAGTCAAGCGTTATTAACGCTCTCTCGAGGAATAAAACGATTATTTTATTCATCTTTTTATACGAGTATATCGATGCCCTCCTCTTTAATGCTACCAGCTCGCAAACTAATTATTAAATGTTGTTGAAAATGGCATCAATACAAGCCTGATTGCTGTTAAATATCGCGGGAGAAAATACAAAACATCACTGGATTTCTCGATAGATCAATATTCTAACGAACTAACTTGATCGTCAATAAAATGGCCTCCTGACGATATCTAATTAAGGTTAATATGCGAATCAATCTTGATTTTAAAGCCCACTCGATCGTCAAACAATTTCGTTCCGGTCTTTCTTCACAATTGCTACGAAATTGATCGTTAGTATTGTATTCATCGAAACGCGTAAAAACGTGAACTAGTATAATTTGTGATACGCGTGTATCGAAGAAACGAATGCATAAACAATTATTCACGATTGTTTTTTCATATTTGAAATATATAGGTAATCCGATTATAAACGTTTGAATGATCGGTATTGAAATGATCTATAGGAAAATATTACTCGATCGAGTTCCATTGAAAATGGGATGTGTCTACATTTCCTCGATCAAAGGAGATATTCTAGAATTCGATTTGAGCTGTGGTAGTACGGTTTAGTAGTTTTGACTCTAGGTTCATAATATAAATCCCAAGTGAGTTGAGCTATTTACGCAAATTTGGATCGGTCTCTTTGAACTAACATCCAATACAAACCCCAAGATCTCTCGTTGCATCGCGAACCAATAAGAAGGATAAAAAGGAAGAGAGAGAGAGAGAGAGAAATCGTGCAATCAAAGTCTCCGATCTTAAAAATCCAAAGAACATCGTAAGATAGAGACCCCGTCAGGGATCGGCGTTAAAACGGTGCGTCATTGGAAACTCTTTTCGCTCGATCGCAATCGTAGAAGGTGAATCGAGTTAAAGAAATTGAAGAGAGGAGTTGTACGCGGTAGGAAGCAAGCAAGGAAGCAAGGAAGGAAGCAAGGAAGCATCCAAGGAAGAAAAGCATCGAGCCAGGCAGTCATGCAGCCAGCCGGATGGCATCGGCGGTAGTTCGTGAAATCACACGGTACCGATTCTCCCTCTCCTAGATTCTCTTTCTCCCACCTACAATGTTAATTTTCTTTCTCCGTTACTCTTTCATCGTTTCAACCCCTCTCCGTATCAGTCAGCGTCAGTACGCTGTCGGAAAAGGCGAGTGCGAGTGCGCGCGCGCGCGCGCGCCCCTTATCGAGTTCGAGAGCAAAAGCGACGGCTGGTGGTGGTTGGTATGGAAGTGGAAGTAGGTGTATGGTAGGTACGAGAGGGAAGATACGACGGAAGGGTGGAGGAGAAAGAGGACGAGGAAGAGGGTTGCAGGTGGCGGTAGAGGAGCGAGAGTGGCTGAGAGAGGGAGATAGAGAGGCGCCCCGTGGAAAACGGAAGATAGGGATGGAATGCGTCTGCGGGGTAGGGGCAAATCGGAGTTTGGGGGTGAAAGAGGGATGGTAGAAGGAAAGCGAGTGCAGCTGCGAGTTCGTCGCCGCAGTGTTTGGTAGTCCTTCTTATGGACATCACGTTCTACTCGACCGACCCATGGATAGGATAGATCGTAAATCGTTCTAACGCGTTTCTATTACCTAAAAATAATAATAATAATAATAATAATAATAATAATAATAATAATAATAAATAATAATAATAATAAATAATAAGAATTAGTGGATTATAGTAGTTCGTTCAAGTGGAGTATTTCGTAGATGATTTCAGCGGGGATCGTTAAATCGACGACGTTTCTTCGTAGGCACGTCGTCGTTATTCTACTTGTTGTAATAGTTGTCATCGTCTTTGTCGGAAACGTCGACAGAGGATAAATACGGAGGAGCGTCGAGATGTGAAGTCGCAGTCGTTGGAAGCGATGTGGCTTCCATTCGTATTGCTCGCCTTGATGGCGAGCGGTTCCGCTTGTCCCGATCTTTGCATCTGTCAACAAGGTGTCATCGTCGACAGGGATTCGCCGGTATTCGCGGATGTGACGTGTCGCGGTCGCGTGCCGGAATTATCGGACTTACCCGATAACACGAGGAGATTGTCCGTGGAGGAAGCAGAGGAACACGAGGTAACAAGTTTTTTGATCGAGCTCGAGACATCGAATTATCTCGAGTCAAACGCGACGTCCTCGACGACGACTACAACGTCAACGACGTCAACGACGACAACGACGACGACGACGACGACGACGACGACGACGACGACGAACGAGAGCCGAAGCGCTCCTATCGAGACGGCGCTCCCCTATTTGGACGAATTGACGATGACGAACTGTTCGCTGACGTTCTTAAACGTCTCGTGGCATGGTTTTGAACGACTACGATCGTTAAATCTGTCGTACAACGAGCTAGCACACTTGAGTGACGCGCGAGTGTCGAGTCTCATCGGTTTGACGTGTCTCGATCTATCGAATAATTTATTGAAGGACGTGAACGTCGGCATTTTTAGGACGCTCAGTGAACTGGCGCGCTTACATTTACGACATAACGAGATCGCGATGGTGCACGAGGACGCGTTTCGCGGCTTGGATCGTCTCGAGTTCCTCGACTTGTCGGATAATAGGCTAGCGGACTTACCGGATAGCGCCTTGACGCCTCTTTACTCTCTTCAAAAGTTAGATCTCAGCGGTAACCAACTTCAAGTCCTCGGCGCGAGATGGTTCGAGAGTCTCGATAAACTTCGAGAACTTGATGTCTCAAGGAACGGTTTGGCAAAGGCCGCTTCGGGAACTCTGCAACCTTTACCAGGACTATCGGTTTTGAGATTAGCGGAAAATCCTTTGGAGGAGAAGGATGTGTCTCTCTTACTCGGAACCGGGAGAAGATTAGAAACAGTGGACGCTTCGCGTACGGGTCTTGCAAGAGTTCCAGCAGCCCTAACCAGATCCGTTAGAGCGTTACGTTTAGCCGGCAATAAGTTGACCACTATCAGAGGCGGTGACCTCGACAGTTATCCTCTCCTACGAATGTTGGACATTTCCGATAATCGTCTAACTGAGATCGAAGACGACGCTTTAGGGCGATTGGAAGTGCTCGAAGAGCTTGATGTTTCTGGAAATCTTTTGACCAAGACTCCCGGAAGTCTACCTAGTAGCTTAACCATTCTGAACCTCCGGCGAAACGCCATAACCGTTTTGAAAGGAAACGATTTCCAGGAACTTCGTAATTTGAGATCTCTCATGTTGAACGATAACGATATCGGTCAAATCGAAGTTGGGTCATTCAGTCAACTGGTCTCGCTAAATGAACTTGATCTGTCCGATAATCCTGTCAAAGCGTTGACTGTTAATGCTTTGAGTGGTCCAAGTAATCTTGCCAAGCTTCGTATTTCCGGATTAACGTCCCTTCAAGAAAAATCCCAACAACAAGGTGACATGGCATTTCCCGTACAGACACCGGAAAGACTCATTGTTCTCAATGTTTCGCGAAGTCCCGTTCTTGCCAGACAGTTATTGACGGACGACGCTGCCCTATCCGCTTGCAAAAGTCTCCTCGAATTAAACCTTTCCGAGACGAATCTTACGACCCTTAGATCCGATTTGCCGTACTTGTTACCGCAACTTCGTATATTACGACTAACTGGAAACGAGTGGAATTGCACGGAGGATCTCTACTGGTTAGGGCAATGGTTAAGAGAGCACAAAGGGCAAACCTACGATCTCGAAATCTCTCAATGCGCAGCTCCCGAGGAATTATTAGGAACTTATCTACACGATCTACCCTCACCACCCATAACACTTTCCACGTTGATATCGACCAGTAGATCGACCCCATTGACCGCATCGCCGAATCTTCTCGTACTCGACCGAACTTCAAACGAAACGATCGATTCCTCTTTCACGTCTTACTCTAACGATATTATCAACGGATTCGCGAATATCACGGAGTCAACTTTCGAAACTAACGAAGAGGAGGAGTTTGCTAATTATTCTAACTTGGTGAAAACGACAACTCGCGAAGTTATCAGTTCAACGAACGAAATGGACGTCAAATCTGTGGAAAATTCAACGATAAAGACGACGAACGTACCTCCCGTTTACGAGGCACCGACGTCCTTTAGAAACATAACTTCGCCGACGTTAAAAGGTACGGACTTGAGAAGAAAAGACAATAGCGTTCAAAATTTACGGCGCAAGGTAAAAGGAAAGTTGATGATCGATATGAAAGAAGATGACAAAGCTACATTTTCTTCCATCAACATTAACGTCCCCGAAGCAAAAGGCAAAACTGAGAAGAGCGAGAAGATGAAAAAGTTTTTAACGAATTCCAGTAAAGATTTGTCTCCATCGTTGAAGATATCTAAGTTTACAGAATATCCAAGGAGTGAGGAAAAGACTATGACGACGACGACGATGACGACGACGAAGACGAAGACGAAGACGACCATGTCGGAGAAGTACCTGACGAAAGAAAATAACTTGACGAAAGAAAAATATGTATTGACTAACGGGATAGTATCTAATACGATAGCAGAAGAATTGAACGGTCGTGCGACCGATTCTGGTACTCGATTGTCCGAACAATTATCTGGCGCTCATCCCGGAATGTTGATTCTCGTTGGTGCTGCTTTAGGTGCGGCTGCAGCTTTGACCGTAGTTTTATCCAGACGTGCTACCGTTCGTCGAAGAGATAGATACCATCGTCACGAAAACATCGAAGTTCATACGTTAACACCGAGCACGGAACTTTGGTGACCAGAATCGGAGTGCGCCAGACTCTTCGAAAGAGACAGGCGACTTGAGGAACAACAAGAGAGGACGCGAGAATCGATACTCGAACGATCGAGGAAAGTTATTCTTGCCGAATATCTCAGGAAGATTCTCAAGTAATCTCGAACATGTTGCCTCGGTATCGATATCGTGAAACTCCAACGATTTATAAACTTTACTTACTTCGTCGACTCTCTTTCAAAGAACTAAGATTACTATCTATGAGATCTGTTTTCAAAACGTATAACATTTTCGAACGAACGTACCCTATAGACGGATATTTTGTCGTTCGATTCGATCGACGCCATTCGATCTTGAAAAACGTTTTATCACAGGCAAAGAATAAAAACAAAATACGATATGTATATCAAGAATACGTTTTTGAGAGAACGTTCGAAACTACATGAACAAAATGAAAGTCTAAATAATTTCAAGACTTGACTCATCGATACTGGATTCGTAGATATTCGAACACAACATAGAAGAACATAATATTATAGTAAGTACGAGTTACGTTTGTTGAAAAAGTTGGAAAACAAACTGTGTATGCAGGTTTTGCGAAAGGAGTCATAAAAAAGTGTTAAAGAAAGATAGAAAGAGAGAGAGAGAGAGAGAGAGAGAAGGAGAGAGGGAGAGAGAAAGGAAGATAAAGAGAGGATAATAGAGAAGGACCTACGAAAGGGTAAGTGAACGCGCGCGCACGCGTGTAAAACAATACACCGAGAACACTTACGTCCTGTCTCGTTTCTCAACGAGAGAAACTACGTTGACGTTGGTGACGGCGCGACGTTGAAAACCGAACGCATGAAACGGGCGACAGAGAAAGTGACAATAATCATATGACGAAGGGAGTGTGTCGCTCGGGTTACAAGCTCAACTTACTTTTGTGGTGCACTGGGGAAAATGGACTCCTTGCTAGAACGCAAGTGAGTGCAAAAAGGAAATAAAAAAGGAAAGAAAAGAAAAGAAAAGAAAAGAAGAAAAAAAATAAAAAGAAAAAGAGGCAATAACGTTCGGAGCGCGAAATAGAAGATGATAGGCGTGGTAGTTTGAAAATGGACGATGATGGCGGTCAACAAAAAAGAAAACCACGGTGGCGAAATGTGCTTCGTATAATGGAACGAAGGCGAGTGCTTAAAAAAAGAAAAAAAGAAAGAAAGTGAGAGAGAGAGAGTGTGTGTGTGTGTGTGTGTATGTGTGAGAAAGAGAGAGAGAGAGAACTAGAGTTGCTCGAAAGAACTTTTATCGAGCGCTGCATGAACGAAAAAAAGCAGTGCATTTGTATGTATGTGTGTATGCGTGAATGAGAGAGAGAGAAAGAGAGAGAAATAGAAAGGGTTTGCTTGCGTGTTCGGCTACAAATAAATACGTATATACGAATGCGAGAAAGCTCGGAGAGTGAGAGAGAGAAAAAGCTCAAATACGAAACCATTATCGGCGGTGACAGCATCGAGTGTACTGAAACGTTGCTTCCGAACTTAATTCTAGAGGCTTGGCGAACCGCCAAGATACCTTGACAAATAAACAAATAAACACAAACTAACTAACAAACAAACAAACTAACATAAAAAAAAAAAAAAAAAAAAAAAAAAAAAAAAAAAAAGAGCGGAGAAAGAGCAGATAAGAAATAACGAAGAGGCTAGACATTATCTTTCTTAAATAACCAGTGTCAAAGTACGACTATGATGATGATAAT